>NC_072738.1:44908751-45026125 GCF_026930045.1 Uloborus diversus | reverse complement strand
CAACCACAAAAATCGTAATTTTCGCAATTTATTTGTAACGTTATAGCAAAGGAAGGGGGGATGGAATAACTTTCTTTTTATTTCTGGATTAAAGTCGATTTTAGACCTATTTTTGGTCAGCTTAGAGATTCATTCGAAAATCAGAAATTTTAAGAATTCGGAAGTTTTTTTTTAGTTTTCTGAAAATTTTAAAAAGTGCAGTTGACGGGTTTCTGAAATAAACGATTAAAATTTCTTCCCATTTTCTTAAATCTATATTATTTTGCCCATTTTATATTCTTTGTCTCACATTAAAGCTCAACAATCTACCTAACTCCAGCCCCGACTTTTGATTTAAAAGAGGCAAACGATAGCAATAAGCATTTCTTATACTATGTCTACACTGCTGCTATGTAAAACTTGCTCTTTTATAACTAAGTTTATAAGCAACCTAAAGTTGCGTTTTTTTTTTTTCTTTTTTGAAAATTCACAGTAAAAAATTTCTTTAGAAATCAGCGGAACCTTTCCTATTTAAACACGTCATTAAATATATGGCCAAAAACTCAGTTTTTAAGCTTTAGTGTTGAAATTTTTCCTAAGAAATTCCCGGACCTTCCCTATTTTTAGTCATCAATAAAAAAAAATTGAAAAAAAAAATAGAACCGATTTCAAAATTGCTCTAAAAAATGAAAAAAAAAAATGTATTCTTTAAACACCATCGATATTACTTTTAAACATAATTTTTGGAGTTGGCGCAAAAACAAAAAGTAAAACCCAGTGTAACCATGCTTCGTTCATATTTTTTTCCAAAAAATCATCCAAAGGTAGGAACGAAACATTTATATCGTTATTCAAATATTCTGTTATCAATGCAAAATGTATGTGGTAGTGAAGAAACTAGGACCCGTTAAATTTATAATTGTAGTTGAGTTATGGTTCTGAATGATCTTATCTATCGTGTTCGCGCCAACTTCAAAAATTATGTTTAAAAGTATTATTGATGGTGTTTAAAGAATAAAATTATTTTTCACTTTTTAGAGCAATTTTAAAGTCGGTTCTATTTTTTTTTTTAATTTTTTTTATTTCATTCTTTTTAGTGTAAATGTAGATATTTCAGTAAAAGTAAGAAGTTACCATCACGAAACTTTACATTATTTTTTTCATAAAAATGCTCCATACTAAAAAAAAAACTTATAAGCACGCTTTAAACTGTAAGCGATTGGCACTAAAAATTTATCTTTGTTCCTTTCCGGAATTCATCTGTGGGTTAATTTAATTATAAACATTTAAATATCCCTAACTATTTGCATTTCTGTATAGTTGAGGCAAACATAACCTGTTAGTATTGTGAAGGCTAAGCAGATCCTGAACACTGCATCACCTCGTTTCCAGGTTAGCTTTACCACCACTATGGAGCAATGACACTGATGAAATTTAATGCTTGCTTCAGAGAAGCCTTAATTCAAAGTTATCATTACAATTACTATTAATGTTATTGTTATATGGCACCAAACTTTTATAACAATGGGTTTCATATAATTTTAATCATATAATAGGGAAATTGCATTAAATTTACTGTTTTTTGCCCATAACTGTTTTCTAAAGAAGAAATATGGTCAAACAAAGTAATGGGACCTAAGTTGACCCATCGCCTATCCATTAAAAAAAGAATCATCAAAATCGGTTCACTAGGTGAGAGGCTGTAAGTAGACAAACAAAAAAAAAAAAGAAAGAAAGAAGAAAAACATACATGGGGTATTAACTAATAACCGCCTCCTTTTTGAAGTCGGTTAAAAATGACCGGAAATTGCATTTTTAAAGGTATGAGAGGATCAAAGACCCCCAATGCGCCCAGATACAGCACTTTTTTCCCAAAAGCGACGACCGACGAATTTTTAAAAATGTTGGTTTAGATTTTTAAAAACTTCTTCGTAAAACTATTTGAAGACAGAAGGGAGCATGCTAATTGAGTTATGGGAATATGGGAACGGAGAAATATATGTAGGGGCAAGCTATGGAGTAGGGCCTTGAAAAAGTCATTCGTGATGGGCTCTAAAATTTCTTTGAACGACCCTGAAAAAAAAGAATTATTTCTCCGGAAATTTATTGAAATCGATGACCTGGAAATGACTTTCAGGCACTCTTTGATGACATTTGGAAAATAGTCAGGATTCAGGGAATATTTACATTTTTTTGATATTGTTTAAAAAGCAGCTTTAGGCTACATCTTGAGACGATAATGCAGGGAGTGGTTGCTCTTCCTCGAACATTTTTCGAAATTCAACGCGTAAAAATGTACTTAGCTGTTCTTGGTGAAAATAGTTACTTTCAAAAACTATTATTTCTCGAGATTTTTTTTAATACAACTTTTGAAATAAAGTGGAAGAAAGAAAAAAAAAACCTAATTTTTTTTTTTTTATGGATAAGTTTTACTGCAACAGTAACGAACATTTTGGAAAGGACCCGGTGGTATCCCCTTGGCTACGTTACCGGCCTCAGGGGGTGTTTAATACCCTCCTTTGCTGTGTCACTGGTTTTTGCCTTGTTATTGTACCTCCTGAGGTAAAACTAAGAATATGAACTCCTCAAACTACCACTCTAGGAGGAGTACTATTCAAGGAGCGAATAACAAAATATTGAATAATATAAATTGATAAATATGAAGAAAGAGCAAAGAAAAAAATTTGTATTTTGATCGCTATTTACCATTCTTGCTCTGCTCACTAACATCTTGCACCTTTCAAACTCTCACTGGGAGGATAGCAACTTAAGAGTTACAGTAATATTATGGAATAAGGCAGATATATATTTATTGTTTATCATAACATAAATTAGTTTTAAATGTAGAACAAGAGCAAAAGAAAGTAATTTTCGTTTAAAAAAATAGTAATGTTTGATATCAAAACAGCAAGGATTAAAAATTGTTGCATTACCCAATTACCAATTAGCACTATGCATTACCAATTAGCACGATGTTTGGAATTGTTTAACCTTCTCGAATGTTTGTTGCGTTACTAAAATAACAATTCGGAGGTGTGTGGAATCATTCAATTATGTAAACTATTTTATATGACCCCTTTTATAGCATGAACTTTTAAATTGTATGCAAGTGCTTACAACAGTAGACATTATTGAGGCTTCAAAAAATATTCATTTCACAAAAACATGACTCAATATTGTAATGAAAAATGTAGATTTTTATCATAAAATATGGAATTCAGCTTAGAATCTCGACGGCAAGGTTTCCAAATCCGTAAACAAGGAAAAAGTCGCACAGCGACTTTCAGAGAATAAAAAACACATGTTTTTTACTCTCTGAAAGACGAACGCGTCACTACACAACTTGTTGCTTTGACCTTTACGAAGGTCAAACCGCTGCCCCCTCAACCTGGCCAAAATTCACAGAAACTCTCCAAGACAGATAACATGGAGTAGCTGTGTGATTCCACGAAAAATGGTCCTGGCACAATGAACATAAAATTAAAAAGAATCTTATTTTGAGACTGAAAAATGTCTGTACTTTTCAATTTTACTATTAGTTTTAAAATTTAAAAAAAAAATCGTAAGTTATCGTTAATTCCATCTTTAGTTGCTAATTTTACATTTATATGAACAACAAAAAGTCACGTACTGCCGAAACGTCAATTTGCACACGGATAGCCAGTTTTTTCTACTTGTATGTAGATTTTATACTAGTTTCACTGAGTTTCTCTGTTGGATGACTTTCTATGATATTCAAGTTCTATTAATTGTGCCTTTATTTCATTTAATAATCATCATGTAGCACAATCACTAACACATCTTCATAGCTGCAACACATGCCAAATTCATCATTACCTCCTTACAATAAGCAATATTAATGCTTTCTATTGGTAGGTCATTCAGCGGTTCTACCACCACAGTTTTTCCAAAATACTATTTCAGTCGATAAATCTTTACCAATTGTAAATTACATAACATTTGAATGTTATGTAAAACTTTTTAAGTTAAAAAGGAAGAAAGAAATGCAAGTGTTTAGATCCAACTGAATTGAATTAGAGAAATAAATTACAGAATTACTGAGTTAAATTACAGAAAAACTTCAGAGAGAGAGAAAAAAAAAAAAAAAAAACGCTGAACGCAGACTTTCATATTAAAGTAAATTTAAGTCGATTATTTTCTTCATTTGGCACATATTTTTTTTCCCAGTGGTAGGGGTTTAACTCATAAAGCCCTCCCCTTGGAAACGGCCCTGTGTCAGTAGGACTAAAAGAACAAACTGAGCTTAAAATTGAAAGGACCATCTTTCCCGCCTTATTCTCAATTGCATTTGAAGTCTGACAAAAGAAATTTGCTTTAACCATGAATAAGTATATTTGATAAAATACGCTCATTCGGTCGTTCTGCTGCGAGGTTCATTAAAACACAAAAAGATTCCTTTGGTAACGAAATGCCCTATATTCTTACAACATTTGGCAGCTGTCTAAAGTTCCTTTCATTTAAAATTTTGTACCTATATGAAGTAAAAAATCATACTTTTTACAAAATGTCTCCAAGTTGAAAACTGATTTTGAAGACAAGGAAGTTTAAATACAACTTCAAATGTAAAATATTTCTTTTATGACACTTAGCCCTTTGTTGGATATTAATTTCAGCAATCCTAACACCTAAGTCTATGTACGCTACTGCATTTCATAATCAAAGATGTCTATAGATGAGAGTACGGAGTTGAAATGTATATGCTAATAATGTGTCCTTAAACACCCTATTGTAAAATAGACTGAATTCATAATTTTACTAATAGTTCACTTTTAATGCTAATGTTTTCCTCGTTTAACCAGCAATTTGTTGCATTTAATTTTTAAAATACCTCCAAATGAAGCCTTTTTAATGGATAAATGAAAATTAACAAAGAGCAAGTAAATGTAATTGAATATTGTAATGCTTTTAGATCTTTGCATGAAAATTTCTTATTGATGATATTTTCCTAAGGAAATCTGAAAAATGCCAAGTACCATTCTGCAAATTTTGTTTTGAAAATAGGCAGATGTCTCTTTACGAGAACAAAATTTCCTATAAAATAAAACCAGAACAAAGTTTCTAGAATGAAAAGTTTTAGTTTTAAAGAGGTCAAACTACGATTTTTCGCTAAAAATCGCTGTTTTTCGTAACTTAACCTCTTTGCGGCACGCGCGCGTGTTAATATTATCGGATTAAACTGAAACATTGCAAATTGTGTGGCACATTTTAGGGGGGGGGGGGGGTGCAGCGAAAAAAATTCGAAAATTGATTTTTTGGGACTACTTTATTGTACATACTTTAAAATGAATTAAAGATTTTCGAACTGGAACAAAAGACATTAGTTTTCAATGTTTTGCATGAAGAGTGTCGGCTGTAAAATCAGCACATCTTGACGACATTTTGTTAAACTAAACAAAGTCCCTATTCCCAGGGGCTTGCACAGGAAGTTTGAGGCCCATAAATGTAGATTTTTACGGGCCCTTTCATATCGTTTACTCCTATACGTCCCTACATACATGTCACTCCTCATTTCAACCGATTCTACTTATTACAAATGATGATGTTTTCGCTTCAAGGTCTTCCGCCATCTCTCCGTGGTCAAGCTTTAACGATCATTTAACGGAGAATCTTATATGTACCAGTAAACGTCTCTCTTGGTTACTGCCGCCACGTTATTTTCGGATCGAATGCAACTGAACTTATTTGAATTCGAGCTCCTGAGAAATTAATAAAAGTAATGTTAGGTTACTTAACAAATAATGGTCTGGCTGTAAATTTTAGTAAAACAAAATTAACACAATCTTTTGATCAGTGTAAAATTACTGGTGATTTGATTTAAACGCAAAGGGATATCTTAATTGAACTATCTCACAAAAGATTTCTGAATTCCTTCATAACAGGGGTCGGCAAGTAATTTTAATTCAGATTCGGATACTTTTGAAAATTTTCATTGAGGTCCAAGAAAAAGAAATGCCTTACAAATCTTTTATTTGAATTTTCAGTCCTAAATTAATATTAAGAGCCATTGTCTGTAAGGATCAGGCAGGTTGTGATTGTTGACATTTTTAATTTTCTTTATTTTTGCAAATGTTGTTCCTTATCATGAATGTAATGTTTGTGCAAAATATGAGCTTTGTCTGCCTTACCGTTTTTGGGAAATTAAATTTTTTAATTTAGGGGGCGTGGCACATTTTTGCGTGTTTTTCAAATTTGCAGATTTTAAAGTTCTTGTTGCATTAAGCGCCCCTATAATGACATGGATTTTTAAATTCTATACTATTATATGGTCTTCTTAGATACTATTACAGCTGTCAAATCGGTGTCACTACGAGGGCGACGGCCACGAACTCCGTTTAAAAATGACCGAAAATGAATTTTTTTCTATATTCAAAGCCAATTTTCTCAAAGCGCCTTCATGATGACACCAACATTTTTAGGTCATTTTCTAGCCACACTTACATACATCAAAAATATGTATCAAAATCGGTGTCACTATAAGGGCGCCAGAAGATATTGGAACTTTTATTCGATAAATTTCACAAAAACACAAATATTTAAAATCTAACTACAACTGTCGCCCTCATAGCAGAGATCTGATACTAAATTAGGTTGATAACCAACATGTTTGTCTAACATTTGCACAAAAAAAATCGGTGTCACTCCTATTATTTTTGGAAATATAATCGTTCAAAGTTAGTACGTTATGGCGTTTTTTTATATTTATTTATTTAATCTTTTCACCCCCAGATAGTTTTTTTGAACATATTTATTTTTAATTTAATACAAAAATGTGTATCTTTTAACAAACAGCTTTGGGCAGTAAGAGCGTCTTTTTCTTGAATAGAAAATGCCCGTTTTGATATAGGTATAGGCAGATGTATTGTGCATAATGTATCTAGATTATCATACCAATACTCATCTTGTTTTTTCGGCCAAACAAATATATTTATTCCAATTGTTCTTGACATACATTTGACCTCAACTTGCAAATGGATTTTATACGAAAGATGTATAGAGAGAAGCTCTTACAAACATCTTATATAAATGCTTCAAATTTTCAACTAATAAATACCCCTGCATTGCCAAAAGTTCAATTTAATGAAATTGGATGGTCCCTATCTTTACGAGCTCAGTTCAAGTTCACTTCAAAGCAGAAGGAGTATTTATAAGAACAATTTACGATTGGTGAAAATACTGGGAAAAAACAACATCCCTGTCAAGTTGCACACTAGATGAGAAATGCAGTTCGTAACGGGGAAAAAACTGTTCGTTGCTTCAGAGTATTGTACTATGAAACAAATCCTATCCTTTTTTTTCGATGGAAGAAACAAAAAAACGAATGCATTCTCAATACATCAAATGAGAATATTGAAGAAAGCGAACATTCAGAATCTGAAACTGAATTTGAGGATAACGTAGACCAAAACGAAGAAAACATTAAGAATCAAGTCAAACCAATTTCAGAAAGACGGTCATCTCTTATTGAAAACTGCTAATTTTTTAGCACTAAAGCATGGGAAAACATGGTATCCTAGAAAAAGAGTAGAAGTTGACCATTTGCAAGTTTATGTCAAATGCATGTCAAGAACAATTGGAATAAATAAATTTGTTTGGCAGGGAAAAACAAGACGAGTATTGGTATAATAGTCTAGACATGTTATGCACAATAGATCCACCTGGTACCTATATCAAAACGGGCATTTTCTATTCAAGAAAAAGACTCTCTTGCTGCCCAAAGCTGTTTATGTTATAAGGTACACTTCTTTGTATTAAATTAAAAATAAATATGTACAAAAAAAAATCTGGGTGTGAAAATATTAAATAAATAAATATAAAAAAAAACGCCATAACGTACTAACTTGGAACGATAATATTTCCAAAAATAATAGGAGTGACACCGATTTTTTTTGTGCAAATGTTAGACAAACATGTTGGTTATCAACCTAATGTAGTATCAGATATCTGCTATGAGGGCGATAGTTGTAATTAGATTCTAAATATTTGTGTTTTTGTGAAATTTATTGAATAAAAGTTCCAATATCTGCTGGCGCCCTTATAGTGACACCGATTTTGATACATATTTTTGATGTATGCCTAGAAAATGATCTAAAAATGCTGGTGTCATCATGAAGGCGCTTTGAGAAAATTAGCCTTGAAGATAGAAAAAAATTCATTTTCGGTCATTTTTAAACGGAGTTTGTGGGCATCGCCCTCGTAGGGTCACCGATTTGACAGCTGTAACAGTATCTAACAAGACCATATAGTAATATGGAATTAAAAAATCCATGTTATTATAAAGGCACTTCAAGCAACAAGCACATTAAAATCTGCAAATTTGAAAAACCGGCAAAATTGTACCACGCCCCCTTAACAAAAAAAAAAAAATGTTTTCTCAAAAATGGTGAGTCAGACAAAGCTCAAATTTCGGATTTACATTACATTTATGATAAGGAACAACATATGTGAAAATAAAAAAAATTAAAAATGTCAACAAACACAAATGCTTTAAACTGCCTGATTCTTACAGACAATGGCTCTTAAATACAATCATTTACAAATCATTTGTATTCAAAAATCAATGGAAGAATTTATGGTTCTGAGATTTGCAAGCGGGAGATTCACGCAAAAGCACTTTGTTTATGCAGAGAGTGTTTAAGGTGGGTGCCTAAAGTTTTGAGCAACATTAGATATCCAAACGTATGTAAACCTTACATGATGATAGTCCAGTAAATGACTCAAATCGGTGAATTAATAAGTTAAAAAACATGATGAACTAGAACTTAGAAAACTTACAGTTGGTGCAAACTTAACCTGGCAACGTAATGTTGTGATTAGGAAATGCGTTGCCTTCACAATGCTGCCAGGTTAGATTTGCTCCAGCAATAGTATATTAAAAAAATGGTGAGAGTGGTTCTCAAAGGTATAGTTAACCACATTAGAATATTTTAAAAAGTACTTTAAGTGCCCAAAGGTATTGTCATCTGAAGACATAATTAACTTGTGCAAGTTATACGTCCAAAGTTTTGGTGGTCCAATTTTTGACCGATCGCGTTCTGCATATTGACCGCGGTTCACCAACACTTTATCAATTCCCAAACAGAGTTTAGAATAGAATGGGGGTGGAGAGAGAAAAAAAGAAACAGAAAACTATGATGCGCAATCGAACAAACATGAATGAATTTAACGAAAATCTTTTTTAAAAATTGTTCAGGAACATTTATCTGAACAAGGATTCTCAATCAGGGGTGCGTGAGAGATTTAAAAAATACAATGAAAAAGTAACTCTAGTTACAATTAGCTCGACTTTTTCTTTTTAAAGTCATTTTGATATCAATACGAATACATCAATTACTGATCTTTTAAAGCAAGTGATATAAGGAATAATCATTGGGGCATAGAAATTGTTTGCTCAAATATATTGAACTATATTTTCCCACTAGAAACTAATAAGGAAAAAACAGTATTTTTCTATTTGGAAAATCCCTCCCAAAAAATTCTTCTGGTCTCGCAACTGCGCAGACTGACACAAAAACAGTGTAGAGATAAAATATATAAGATGTTGTGGTGACGTGAATATTTTCGATATTACCTGTTTTTTTTTTTTTTTTTTTTTTTTTTTTTTTTAGGTTTTTCATTGTTTATCCCCATATTCTGTAAATTCGGATTTTCCGAACATATTTGCATACTTAAAGTTAAAATACTCGACGACACTGGACATTGAAATTGAATTTGAAGAGGGCTTTGTAACAGTTACAATCTAATGTTTAAAAACTTGTGAAGGACGAATTGGCAGTATTACCAAAGATGATAATTACTCACATATGCAAATGTTGTGAAAAATAATGGTACTACAAGCCAACTTCACCTAGATCCTAATTGACTAGCACTTACTTCTTTGGTTATGTGATTTCAGCTGCTCTAATAATAACATTACAATTAAAAGTTTAAGTTATGCGCATTCAAATTTTATGCACGAACTTCTCTATATTTTCATTTAGTATCTAGCTTTAATTTTGAATTCCGATTTTATTAACCATACACTGTAGTGGTGTGTGCATGGAGAGGGTGGCGGGTGCTACCTAGCATCAGTGTTCAAAGGGAGGCACAGAGCCTGAATGGTTGGTACACAATATCTTTCATGTATTGAAAATTTGATAACGTTATATAGGGGCGATTTATCTGTCGTAATTACAACAGGGCTTTGGAAAGGGGAGGGGGGGGGGGCAACGATATTTTCTGCGACTGTCTGGCCGTTTTCTAGAACCTACGCAACTGCTGATCTCCGAAAACAAATGTTTTTACGCCTTTTTACTCTTTTTAGGGGCAGTGTTATGTGCATTTAGAATTATTGCACAATAGGTATATAAAAAATAGGTACATAAAAGATTAATGATTTAAAAAAAATTACAAAAGTAACATATAAACATTTCTTTGAAAAATGTTGCTTAAACTCCCTAAAAAATATATTTTTAGGAAACGTTTTTTCGTACATAAGTTCTATGACTTAGGGAAAAGTTCCATGAAGCCTAAATATGCGTAAAATCAATCACTGATGAAATGTGACATGGTCAGTGTGAACAAAATATTTCAGTTTTAGGGGGTTGACCCACTTACCCCAACCAACCCTACATTTTTAAACAAATGAATAAATACAGCGCCAATAAAGGTATCACCAATTTCTTTACAACTGAAAATGTTTATTATAATTCTAATGATCAAAACTAAATCTTAGTCTCATTAAATCACGGAAAATATTTTTCCTCCCGGATTCACTACCATAAAAGTGAGCTTAAACATCAATCCACTTTTTTCATTTTCATATCTTAATAACTCCCCTTATATGATTCTCAGGATTTATACATGAGGAGTCATCCAAAATTTTTGAAAAAATAAAACTGACATGGCGCTTTAAGTTTTAATGCGGACTTTATGAAAATTGAAATTTGGAGCTTCCTCCTTTTCGCATCAAGCCCTTCAATTGCAAGTTCAAGCCATCTTAGCTGCCGTTTGGACTTGGATGATCAGCCGGAATTTTTTTGAAGTTACCATATTATGCTACTCACTGTTTAAACTTTGCAGGCGGTTTACTCAAAACTTTATAAGAGACATTTTCATCCCTTTGCTTCTCGCTACCTCATATACTTGTGATAAATATGTATCATAAAATAAGATGTCGTCAAATTTTGCATGATTAATATAAAACGTGAATATCAAAAGTATCTATCATTTCAAATGTAATAACCATGGAAGCATACTGTTCAGCTTGGAGTAACTTTAGAATTTGTTAGAGTTCAAAATTTTAAGATTCTTTTACTCATCTTGATATTTACGCCTTTCTGTATTGCGATATGAAATTACTTAATATTTTAAAACATTAGCTGCAGATTTGGTACCCCATGTGCCTATGCATTAATCTGATTTGGTAGGGAAAGAGCGGGGGGGGGGGGGTGCTTATGATGCCAGGGTAAATTTTTCTTGCTACTCTGCCCCTGATGTCCCTCTAGACAAGCGGTTCCCAACCTTTTTGATTGTGCGGCCCACTAGTTTTGTAAAAAACACGATTGAAGCCCAGTAACGAATAGTGGCTCCCAAAAGTGTTCGTACACTTCGAAATTTTTTAGTAAAACCAAAATAACGCGAAACTGAATTCGAACATGAAGTCCAATATTTTTTCACATCATTCCTATGCCATTCTAAACAAAACCCTAGGTTTTTTTTTTTTTTTTTTTTTTCAAAATATTGACGGATCTCCTTTTTAAAATGGGTCAAAAAACGAAGAGACAGAGAAATAACACGCCACAAAAATTATCGTACACTCAAATATTTTCGAATAAACTCATAATTAAAATTATCATATGTCTTTTTTTTTATTATTTTTGCGTTGTGTTGAGCCTTTGAAGTCATTTAGCTTTAATTGTTTTTATTATTTATTCCCTAACATTGTGCTTATTACTTTAAAATGGCTGGTATTCGTAAAAAAAGCACAAACACCATTCAAAATTTGAATTTTTTCTTCACAGTAGCGGTAAATTGGTTTGAAATGTCTCTAAGTTAGTAAATTTATTCTATTCTATAGTAAAGTGCTTGATTAAATGCTTTGAAGAAAAGAAGTGGACCGAAAACAAGGTAAGAAAAAGTCAACCGGCTAAGTTGACAAAGCGTGATCGGAGATGTACAGTTAAAAATTTTGTGAAAAATACACATTTGAGTGCTGTAAAAGTTTCTGCAGAGTTAAATAAAAAAATTTACATTTTATTTTCACTTAAAATTGTTCGCCAAGTTCTCTGATTAGCTGGATTAAATGGGATCTCTTTCCGCAGATATGTTCTTGACCTTTCGAAAAACAGAAAGCTTACGCTATTAGTCGCAAAATCAATGATAAATAAGCTCAAAACGTTTTAGAATTATGTCTTACAGATAAAAATGAATTCCACATTTTTGGTTAAATTAGTATAATTGTAAATAGAAGAAAAAATTAGGAACTTAATCTGAAGAACTTAGTTGGACTAGTTAATCAGGACGGTGAAGGTGTTCTTGTGTGAGGATGCATATCAGCATCAGGACTTGGTAGTTTGGAATTTTTTGATGAAATAATAAATCATGCTGTTTATTTAAATATTTTAAAAACCAAGTTTAAACTCTTAACCAAAAATTTGGTTAGCGGAAAGCGAAAAAAAATGTAAAATTTCCGATTACATCAAGTGACAATCAATGAATTAAGCAAACTTGTTTCAATAAATTTTCAACTATCTTTCTTTATGTTCAGTATTAGTTTTATTTGAAAGGTTTGTCTGTATCCTGAAAAAGAAGTTGAGGGGAAAGAACATTGCGATAGCCATATGGAAGTACTTGCCACAAATGGTAATATGTAGCTGTTTTGACAGGCTTGCGGCGACCGCCAAAAAGCACCATCCCCCCTTGCCACCCTTTTTTCTCCTAAACAAATCACCATAAACCGGTCTCAGCATTTATCTTAAAATAGAGTAGATGTGCCTCAGGGATGTGCCTTCTCCCTGCCTTTGTCAACATCCCCCGGTTGGACATCACGTGATCATGGGACAACCCTCACAAGAAACTTTCCCTTATCGAAGAGAATCGCTTTTCGCAGCCATCATTTGCACAATTAAGGGAAATAAAACGCAATTCCGGAAAATGTGGACACTTTGTCCGCACGTGACACATCTCATATGTTTCATTAAAAGTAATAATTAAAAGGTGGAATGAACAAAATTTTTTTGCTTAAGAAATCACAAATGTATGCGCGTACCTTAGCAAAAAATATTGTTCATTACCTTTTCAAATTATCACTTTTTAATGAAATGCTGGACCAAATGCCAGCTTTTTCATGGAATGATCTTTTAGATATCTTCCCATCATAACTTTTGTACAGACGCAGAAGCTATTTAAACTTTTTTTCAAGTGCCTTAAATCAGGGCCCGATTAAGACGTCGAGGGGCCCTAGGCCAAACCCTTTTTCAGGGGCCCCTGTAATCAAACATTACCGTTTTTTTCGTTAGGTAAAGCAATTTTAGCAATTTGGGGGCCCCTAAAGAGCGGGGACCCTAGGCCAAGGCCTAGTTGGCCTATTAAGTAATCAGGCCCTGCCTTAAATACTGAGTTCAAATAGACGACTTCAATGTTAAATATATAAAAAAAAAATCTTCAACAAAAATTAACCTTCTAAATTTTATTTTATTTAAATCAAAATTTTCAAATACAGATAAATAGATTCAATGCGTTTTTTTTTTTTTCAACAACTTTTGAAGCCAGTGTAACTATTTTTCATAAAACCATATGTAAAACCCTAAATCAATTAGAAATACAAATGTAAATAGAATTGAATATCAGTTAATTTTAATTAAACAGTATTTGCATGCGTTACACTCCAGTAATATATTAATCAAACACTAACTTTGGTTTATTCGTGATTTTTAGTCAACTTGAGTTTTTTTTTTTTTTTTTTTTTTTTTTTTTTTTTTTAAGTGCTCAGAAAATAAATTCATTTGTTACTTTTCAGTCCAATTATAAATTACATGAATGGTCGTTTGGCTCCTCCCTCCCCTTCTTCCCCCAATTCTTTTTTTTTTTTTTTTTTTTGTTCCACAAAATGATAGTTCTGACAATTTAAAATCAAGTTTGCAGAAAACTAGTGATTATTGTCCCTTATACAGTATTAATTTCGTTAGTCTCCCACGTATTGGTCTTTGAATTAATTTCACTGTATGAATTAAGTGAATTATACATTCTCATGCTTAAATATTTAAAACCGATTAATTTTATAAACTTGTTAACGTGATTATCAGCTGCTTCTGTTTCCAACATATGCTCATTTAGATTTAGAAAAACATAGTAGTAAAACCTGTAAAGTTGACCACCCTTGTAAGTTGACCACCTGTCTATTTTGACCGCTTTTGTCAGGAACGGAATTACCCCTATCTCATATAATGAAGGAAAACCTCTGTAACTTGACCACCTCTCCTTCTTGACCACCTGTCTATCTTGACCACTAATGTACGCCAAATTTGGTCTGGAGTATTGTAAAAATCCCTTTGTAAGTTGACCACTTGATTAATTTTTTAAACTTCCTTCAGCATATTATTTTATTTTATTATTTATTTATTTATAATATATATATATATTTTTTTTTTTTTGATAGCTTTCAAAGAATGTTTTTAATGCTTTGATGACATACTAGCATTTTACTAACTGAACAGCAGTATAAAGTTTATGCTGCTTTTTATTCTCCAAACTTGTTTTTCATTTGTTGTTCTATTTGAGATAGCTTTTTGTACTCTGTTCAATGAAAATAGCTGTCAGTAGAAAAGTTCAAAGTCTTTTCTTTCAGTTGCAATACGTTGTGACAACACAGGAATTCCGCTAAAAAGAGCAGGCCCGGATCTATACATTTTGGGCCCCCTGCAACAAAATATGTAGGGCCTCTCCCTAGTGGCCAGCAGTGTCTATTTGAAAAGCGATAGGCCTTAGTGCTAGTTTTTTTTTCTCTATTTTTTCATCAATTTCTAGCGTCGTCAGCCCCTTTAAGGACGCGGGCCCCTCGCACTGAGGGTATGCAGATCTGGGTCTGCTAATGAGTAATGCGTAAAGTTACATGTTTCTTGTGCAAGGGATCAAGAGATAGGACATTTTAATTTTGCCTTTGTGAACTGGGAGAGTCGAGCCAGTTGCTCTTTGTGCTATAAATTTTACATAAAAAAGCTTCAAAAAGCAAGTTAGTGGAACTTGAGATTAATAAAAAGTATGAAATATTAAAAGTAATTGAAAATGGAGAAAGCGAGAGAAAATTAGCTGGCATATATGGAATTTCTAAAACTACAGTGTCTAATATAGTTAAAAACAAGGGAAAAATAACAAAAGTATTGAATAGTATTTTTAATTATTGTTTCACTTTTAATAATGTTAAACAATGAAAGTGGATCTGAACAGAAAGAGTAAGGGTGAATTCCTCAAAAAATGAATACATGTTGCAAGAAATAACAAAAAAAAAAAAAACATTACCGCCCTTTATAAGTTGACCACCTGTCTAAGTTGACCGCCAAAGTACTGCACCGTGAGTGGTCAACTTACACAGGTTTCACTGTAATTCGAAATTTTTTCCATAACGCTTGTGAACATGAGTACCATTATATTTTTGTGTTTTATTTCCAAAACTTTTTCACATTCTCGACTGACACGCTCAGTTGTTCTCCACAAACATTCATCTTTCGATGGTCGCAATGAGCTATTATACTTGAATCTGTCCAAAAATTCTTAAATTTTATTAATCCTGTTTTTTGGTTTGTTGTAAATATAATCACATGTTCTTTATCAGTTAATATTGTTTCTAAGTTGTCATTGAGAAGTACTTGAAACATTTAACTCTGTCCCGCAGTGGCGTACTAAAAAATTAATTTTGTGGGGTGCATATTGTTCTTGTAACAAATTAAGACACTTTTAGAACTATCACTCGCTGAATATAATTTTGTTAATGCCGTATTTTAATTTATTCTGTTTAAAACTGCCTAAGGATTTTTAAAAAATATTTTATAAAAAATACAAAGATGAATTATTTAGAAATAATAAAGCTACCACAAGAACAAAATTTGCACTAGCCAAAATTTGGGAAATCTTCATTGGAAAATTATTAAAATTCATTCAATAATTGAAAATACAGTCACAATATGAAAAGATTAAAGCAGCGAATGCATTGAAATAAAAAGTTATGTACAGGTTTTATAAAGTTGCATCTATTCACATTTTTTGTTTCACAAAATTATTAATATTTATTATAACAAACATTCCGTTCACGCTTTTCAAATGTACTAAAAATTATAATTTTTTAAAATCAAATTACATTGTTGGAAGCGATTTTTCAGCAGTACATTAGGGTGGTTCTTAAAAGCCATGAATTTTTTTTCTTCTGTTTTTTGCAGGTCAGTTTGAGTAATTACTAAATTATTTAGAGGTAAATTAATGGCCTCAAACTTTGAAAATGAACCAAAAATTACGATTTCACGAAACTTAACAAAATGCATTTACAATTATCGTATAAATTTCAAAGTTTTTAAACATTATTATACTATTGACTTTATCTATCTATCGACTATCGAAAACATCGACTTTACTTTTTAACCGACTTCAAAAAGGAGGCGGTTATCAGTTCATACCGTATGTATGTTTTTTTTTTTGTTTGTTTGTTTGTCCACTCACAGCGTCTCACCTAGTGAACCGATTTTAATGATTATTTTTTTAATGGATAGGGGATGGCTCAACTTAGGTCCGATTACTTCGTTTGACCATATTTGTTCTTTAGAAAAAAAAATTATAAGTAAAAAACAGTAAATTTCACGCATTTTCCCTATTAAATGATTAAGTATAAAACCCGATGTTACAAAAGTTTGGTGTCATACAACAGTGATATTAATAGTAATTGTAATGATAATTTTGAGCAGAGGAGTAGGAACTTTGTAGAAGTATGGGGAGCTGGGGCATATGATGAGAAGTGTCTGGTATGTAAGGGGCAGAAGCAGTGGCCCCTTAAAATAATAGGTGGGGGGGGGGGACTTTAATTTTTTTTCTACACATGAAATTAGCTTTGAAGCTTCCATCTCTTTTTTATCTTGTATCAATTGTTTGTGGAGAGAATGAGGTGATAAAACTTCAGGTTTTGAAAGAAGGTCAGTCAGTACTCGATGATGAGCACGTAGAGATAGAGGAGTTTCGGGGATCCTCCCCCGGAAATTTTTCAGAATTCTTGTTCTTAAAACGAATTTTTAGGCGATCTTTGGTAATGTTAAGGGGAGAAAAGTTTTGAATACGTTCCTTGAAATTTTTTAGAAATTAATGTCTTAAAAACGCGATTGTATACCATATTTGTTGACTTTAGTGAAAATATGACTCGAAGGATTGTCCTCGATCGATTTTTCGAATCGATTTACATCTCCCGCCTAATATTTCGATCTTGAAGTCTTAAACGTAATTGTAGACAACCTTCAATGATGCCAGAGGAAAAGACTGTACTAGGGCTCTACTTTGGAAACTTTTGAACTTGAAGTCCTACTAGAGAGCGTTTTTCTATGGTGTTATCAGAAAAGGTTCAGAGGTTCCTTCTCGTTAATTTTTTCGAAATTGTAATCGCTAAAACACGCGACTGTGGATCATATTTGTTGGCGTTAGGGGCCCAGCAATTTTTTTTTAAATTGAAGTCCCAAAAACGGAAAATTACATAATCTCCCATGTTGTTGGATGGCAAGATATCCAGGGACTCTCTTCTGGTAATTTTCAGGGAATCGGAGCCTTGAAAACAAAATTTGAGGTGCTCTGTAATAATTTTGGAGGAAAGGGGAGGCTTCGACGGCGTAGCATTTAGAAGAATTTCTTATTTTCTGAGAACTAGAAAAAGGCGAATAGATGAAACAGGAGGGCGGAGAAACAACGTTGGAAATGTGTTAAAATGAAGTGTTCGTTATATATTATATTGTTCAGATAAGTTTTTGTAAAAGTCTTTGATAGAAACAATGAAATATTAATATAATAATATTGTTGGGGTTTTTTCTGCAATAGTAGATGAAAAGTAACAGTTTTGTAAAGAAAATATATCTGTAAGTGACGAAAAAACCGTAATTTAGAAAGCAAAAAAACAAGAATAATTGTAACTTCAAAAAATTATAATCTGAGGGGTCAGATAACTTAAAATGTGATAAGTTTTTGGAAAGTTGAAATTATTTGAACAAGTATAAACAACCTTAGCAATCTTTTTTAGTTATGTCTGGAGCACCCATGCTATTCATATTTAAATGCCAAACTGGCTCATCACCCCCAGCTTGCTAGACACTTAATCTTTTGTTCCAGAATTATAGAGAAATTAGCCCAAAAATCAAAAATAGGATGTTTTTTTCTAATTTGTGTGGTCTTAAAAATGTATTCTAGATGATCTTTGTTAATGATAGGGTGGAAAAGTGGCCTGGGAGCGTTTTCCTCGGCATTTTTCGAAATTGAAACTTGAAAAATTTTATATTTTTCCTCTAATTACGTTAAGGAGGTTGGTATTTTAGGGTTCTTCCTGGAAATTTTTCAAAATTGTTGTTCTGAAAACGCAGTTTTAGACATTATTCGGAGATGTTAATTAGAGGAGAAATCCAGGGCCCCCCTCCCAGAAATTTGTCGAAAATGAACAATCTAAGAAACGCAGCTGTGTGCCATCTTTCATATTTTTATGAAGACTGGAAATTTTTCCAAATTGGAGCTCCAAAAACAATTTTATTTGACTTTTAATGACGTTAGGGGTGAGTTTTCGGGTGCTTTACCCCAGTAATTATTTGAAAGGTAAGACCTTAAACGAAATTTAAGATTATTTTAAATTATATTGGTGGAGGTATAGGGGCTGAAGCTCATTAATAAAATTTTCGAAGTTAGTTGTCAAAACTAACGTAGTTTTAGATTATAGTTGGCTATGTTACTGGGAGGAGCGGTTCGGGATCCGTCTTCAGCAATTTTCCGATAGTGAAATTCCAGAAACGCAATTTTAGATTACTAGTTGACCCGCGCGAAGCATTCGCGTTCAAAGGAAGAATTTTCTGATTTCAATGCAACCTCGAGATGCTATAGACCAAAGCAATGCGTAGTAAAGCAGCAAAATAAATTGAAATTTATCCTTCTGCAAAGTCAAACTTCGATTTACCCTCTTAAAATCAATGTTTTGTTTCCTGATTTTAACAACAACAGATATACAGCTTATAATTTTGCATATTAGTGGAAACTTGGATTAAAATTCTGCTATTCATTTCCAAAATTATTTGAGTGGTTTGGTTTCTCCATAATGAAATTTTCAATTTCTAGCCTTATATTTTTATTTGTTTGAAATACAAGCGTTTGCGGCCCCCGTCAATAAAAAAAAACATTTTGAATTTTTTGGTAGTTCAGACTTATCTTAGTTTTTACACTTTCTTTTGTTTTAAATGTCATGTCTTCAGAACATCGCGATAAAATTTTCGTTTAATTTCACCTTTTGTATTTAAACACTTAGAACTAGCACACTAACAGTGGTGTGACTAGTCATGACATTTTTAAATCTCGCCTTACTCTGTTTCAACTTTTTCTCTAATTAAAATGTATTTTGGTGGCACATATATTTTTCTCTACTTAATCATTATTTTCATGATGATATTTTTACAAAAAAAAAAAAAAGAAAAAGAAAAAAAGAAATTTAAAAGTTATGTTTATTTACGTATTTATTTTTTACTTGACTGACGCTTGTCATAGATTTGTACTAAACACTGAATACTTTCTTTTCGTTAAAAAATGTTCGAAACGTTCGTTTCAGCGCTCCTCAGAGGTAAATCATAATGCATAACCTTGCTGGGATGTTCCTAAATAATATTCAGAGATTGCATTTGCTTTCAAATTTTGCAGAAAAAACTCTTTTCGACACTTTTATTCTATTTGTTCACTTATCATTTCTATTACATGTTCTTAAAATCGTAAAGGTTTCCTTTCTGCTTTTTTTTTCATTACTAATATGAAAATGGTGACGCCATTTCTGAAAAACTGGGGGGGGGGGGGTAGCAAAACCCTTCTTGGTGATGGCTCTGGTGCCCCCCCACCAAAAAAATTTTTGGTTATGCTACGCCTCTGACTGGTACTGATTTTCGCAGGCCGCGGAGTAGAGTCCACTTTCCCGCATTTCGGTAATCAAGAATGTTTAAACAGTGAAAAAAAAGGTGAAGGTGAATTCAAGTGCACTGACCACTCCGTCTGCTCATTGCTTTTGTTGCTCATTGGGTAGAAATTCCGAAATTCCCAAAAAAGGCAGATCACATTTTTGAAATCAGGTTTGAGGTAAACAGTGTAAGGCAAAAAACAGCAGTGAAAGAATTTTCCGGGGGAGCTAAGTCGATCTGAAATACTCCAGGGGAAGCTCAAGCTCCCTCAGCTCCCCCCGTTCCGACGCCTATGATTTTGAGTGAAGGCTTCTCTGAAGCAAGCATCAAATTTCTTCAGTGTCATTGCTCAATAGTGGGAGTAAACCTAAAGTGGAAGCGAGGTAATACAGTGATTAGGATCTGCTTAGCCTTCACAATGCTACCAGGTTACGTTTGCCTCAACTTTAGTAGTACTTTATCGTTATCATCTATGCCAATAGCAGATGATCGGGGCTAAGTAAGGAGATACAGGATTGCATTACAAGCATCTTGCATACTGTGAAATGTAAATTAGTTTGGGAAAACGTATTATTTAAATGGTTATAATTAAATTAACACGCAAATGAATTCCAGAAAGGAGCAAAGATAAGTCTTTAGTGCCAATCGCTTGAAGTTTAAGGCGTGTTTATAGTTTTTTTTTTTTTTTTTTTAGTATGGGGCATTTTTATGAAAAAAATAAGGTGAAGTTTCGTGATAGTAACTTCTTACTATTTCTGAAATACATTTACACTAAAAAGAATAAAATAAAAACATTTTGAAAAAAAAAAAATAGAACCGACTTCAAAATTGCTCTAAAAAGTGAAAAATAATTTTATTCTTTAAACACCATCGATAATACTTTTAAACATAATTTTTGAAGTTGGCGCAAAAACGATAGATAAGATCATTCAGAACCATAACTCAACTATAACTATAAAAAATTAACCAGGCCCAGTTCTTCACTACCACTTACATTATGCATTGATGACAGCATATTTGAGTAACGATATAACTGTTTCGTTCCTAATTTTTGATTTTCTGAAAAAAATATGAACGAAGCATGTTACACTGGATTTTACTTTTTGTTTTTGCGCCAACTTCAAAATTTATGTTTAAAAGTATTATCGATGGTGTTTAAAGAATAAAATTATTTTTCACTTTTAGAGCACTTTTGAAGTCGGTTCAATTTTTTTTTAAATTTTTTTTATTATTTGAAGTTAAAAATGTATCATCAATGCAAAAACTAAGACTTTTGTCTCTGTTAGCAGGATACTTTGACTTTCAATAGCTAGCTTGTAGCAAATAGTAGGGGGGCATACTACATTCCGTGGGAAATTTCCGTGAGGAAATTGTGAGACCAATTCTATTGTGATCCTTATGGCCTGTGTAATTATGCCTCACCGGGTGTTTCGCTTGAATTTGTGTCAGACGGCCTGTATGACGTCATCAATCCAAGATGGTGGCTGTAATGAGTTTTTGCAATTATGACTCAATTTTTGGGTATTTTGTGATAATTTTCTGGTGAATTTGCTTGATTAATATTCTATTACTTTTCTTATTATAAGTTGAAAATAAAATACTTAATTTATTTGTTTATTAACTCATTTAAAAAAAATTCTGAAGTCTTCATTTTTTACTTTGGCATTCAGAATAAGCTAGTTTAAAAGTACCTCGGGTGAGTTTTTGCAGTTAAAACTAATGTTAATTTTTAGGATAAAATCACTAAACATTGGTACAGTCGAACCTAGTTAATTCGGACACGCTTATAACGAATTACTGCTAAAGCGAACTACATTTGGGATCCCCATCCTGCTGTACTTACACTTAACACTATTGTTTTTCGGATAAAACGAGCTACAGTTGAGGCGCATTCGCTTTTTAAGTCCCTTTGAGTTCGTTTTAACAAGGTTCGACTGTGTAATCGTTTAACAGGATTTCTTATAACCGGTATAATTACGCCTTAGGAGCTTTTCTTGTATCTTTTAGAACGCACGGTTTCATTTCATCAACACAGCGTACGTTCATGCAGAAATTGGTACATGTACTTTCAAACGAGGGAAAAATAAAACTGAAAACACGAATTTCTGGGCCCCAATGAAAAAAGAAAAGCTAAATCTATGTAAAAATAGCACAAAGAAAGTTGCAACGAATATAGCTGGCACTGTTCTACAGTTAAAAGCCGATCGTTATTTAAACTTCTGCTAGTTGTATCGAGGAGTCGAGCAGATATTGATTTAAAAACAGCATATGAATTTTAGGCTGTTCCACAGTCTACGTTTAATCTGGATGGGTAGGTAAAATTCTCCCAAAACAAATTAAAGTTAATGAAGGTTTCAGAAGAATATGGCTTAGAAAAAGTAAACAGCAGCATCTAAGATTCTTTGCCGAACCCCATAAAAGATTCAAACATACCGAAGCAAATGAACAGAAAATTTAACAGTGTTGCTGTTCTTGATGGAACGGCACAGCTACAATCAATGAAGAAACCAAAGCAAGTGAAAATTGCCGTGTGCAGGTAAACGACAGTATCTGCAGAAATGAGTTTTCGAGGTATTTGAAGAAACGCGTTTTAGATTCTATACTAGCAATAGGGAAATGTTCGAATTAGACGTCTTTTTCAAGCCTTTTTTCAGCGGATACCAAATAAGCGAGCTTATACAATAAAGATAACATGCAATAAATGATAAATGCAATATCATCATTATACATTGGATGTATATAATGATAAAATGAAACGTGCGTTATAATGCCAAAAAAAAAAAAAGGAAAAAGGAAAAATTTGCAGTTACTGCCCTTTACCTGCACACGGCAGAAAACATGTAAGGATTTACCTGCAGAATTTAATAATAAGATCAAGAAAATTCTTTTAAATTATGATGAAACACACTAAGTGTTTGACACATACATTGAAAACCCGCTAAAATCTGCCATGCGGAAAAAAAAGTACATTAACACCCACTGAGTTCGAAATAACCTCTTGTACTATTATTAAAAACGTACACATGAAGGCCCTTTTTTCTCATGTAAAAACAAAGGATAACTTAACAACTTCTCTGGGGAATAAACCGTTAATATACATATGCAGCATTGCAAAAAACCTAATCGTTAGCTGGAGAAATGAAGCTAAACATCATTAAAAGTTGATGTGACTGCGCTGCAAAGCAGTCATAGAGAGGCAGGTGCTAAAATAGTATTGCACTGTCTTCATACTTCTACAGATAGGGCAACGAGTACTCATATATATTCGCCTGACACCGATGTATTTTTGCTAGCATTGTTCTGGTTAAAATCATTTCACTGTCCATGCACTTTTTGACTGGGGCAGGTAGCAACCAAAGAATGACCAGCATTATGACCGCATTAGGACTAGATAAAACGAGGAATATTATGATTATATGCTCTGTCAGGAAATAATATAACACACTCACTTGCTTAGAAGGGAAATCCTACTTTTTGGAAAATTCATAAAACGGCTGACAAAGATACTCTTGACGCTCTGAGTCATCTGGTCAACTGAGAATTTGGTACAAATGATAAAATTGTTATTGAAGGAAGGCTTTATTATTCTGTGTATGTATCGCTGACAAAGATTTCTGATATTGGAGAATTTCTTTGGTTAGTGTTTTCCAAGCAGGAGACTCGAAATGAAAATTTGCCTCCTGCTAGAACATCTTTGTCCTCTTACATTTTAAGAGCGCTTTATTAGGTATTGGAGCGACGTCTTGCTTCCGAATTTACCATCACCGCCAGACTTCGGATGCGAAGAGAAAGACAACTTCCATGTTCCAGTTGTGTGTACACTTTTTTGTGCTTCTGAGTCCATTTTGAAACTAGTTCGATGCAGCTGCGTAAAGGGAAAATTCATTGTTTCATGTAAATGCAAATCTCAAAATATTTCATGCGCTGAACTTGGTCTGTGAATGTGATGAGGACTTATGTGAAAATCATAGCCAATAAATCGATATTGATAACGCTTCAGATGAAGATCTTTAAGTAAGAACTGTGTGTCTACCGTTAAATCTATATTATGAATTAAAATCAGAGTTTAGACAATGAAATCAGTCATTCATTAGTTGAGTACATAAAATGTAAATAATAAAGTTATCATTATATCTGATATTAAGTAACGGAAGTTGTTATTTTTTTTCCGCATTGAAAATAAAATGCTTTTTATAACCCCGAAACGGGTGTATGCAAATTATTTTACAGGTTTTTTGGAATAATAAATTTGATTATATCGTACAAGCTTTCCAAAATATTTTTAACTGCTATTGTTTACTAAAAAAGTTCATAAAATCTGCATCGAAACAAAAAAAAAAAAAATAAATAAATAAATAACTTATTTTAAATTGGCAATTTGTTTTCAAATTTGAAATATAATAGTATTAGAATATTAAATATATAAGATAAGTTGAAAAAATATCATAATATGCTTCAAAAATCAGTTAAAACCGAAAATTTTCATCAATATCTAGTGCAGCCGCCATCTTGGATTAATGACGTCACACAGGCCGTCTGACACAAATTCAAGCAAAACACCCGGTAAGGCATAGTTATATAGGCCACAAGAAATGTATTAGAATTGGTCTCACAATTTCCTCACGAAATTTCCCACGGAGGGTCTTTATGCTTAAGTACGCAACTGGACTAAAAGAGCAATTTCACATTTTGTTTGTATGGCCACACCGCCCTCTATTAAATCCGTCACTGGCCTTTAGAGCAGGAGTCTCCAAACCATGGCCCGAGGGCCAAAAGTGGCTCTGGAGCATACGAATTTTGACCAGCGGCAACTGGTCAACTTTAAACTCAATAAACCAACAAAGTAATAATAATTAGGTATATTTAATTACACAGTGAAAATTTCTTATCTGTTTACATTCTGTAAGTTTCTGATTTTCACACATATTAGGGCAATTGCAATATCAGCCCTTAAAACACTTATCATCGTGTAATTCAGTTCCTGTATTCTATCTTAGAGACATATTCAACTCGATTGTGTTCGATTTGATTGAATCCTAAATACTAATAGGGTAGCGCGAAATTTACTTCCAAGTATGGTAAAAAAAATTTCTGGCTGCGTTATTGGTAGGTACAGTAATTTTGTACTTTGTTAAAATTTCAACTATTGGTAGGTATGATTGATCGTATTCGATACGATCGAATTCTGTTAGGGTTGAATATGCTCCTTTATGTAACATTTTAAAAAATCCTTACAATTTTGTACTTTGTTTCGTTAGAAATTAAGGGTAGCAGTAGGCTCCAAGTTCCGGGACCTTGCGCCTCGGCACGATCCCAAAACAGATATCCTTAATCGAGCAGAATAAGGGGAATAAGACTCAAATAAAAAAAGTTAGATGGGTAGAGGAGAGTCGGGAAAATGCGACAGTGCTACACTAATTCCGAAACAGAATATGAAAAAGCTTTTCTAGCTTGCCCAATAAATATAGCAGCGAGAGTCTAAAGTGCTGCACCTATACTGGACCAGCAGGAAATTATTTTTCATTGTATTGCGGCATGAACGCAGAGTTGTCCCATTTCTCCTGACTCCCCTACAGGAAAAAGATATCGGAAAATATTTCCAAGTCAATAAAATTCTTAATGCCATGAATTTGGTTTGTACTGAAATAAACCAATTTGAAATTAGTTTTTAAGTAATTTTGAACATTTAAAGTTTTAACCCATTAAATAACAAACGTTAATTCTAATGCTTTTCTTCCCGTGATAATGTTTCCAACGCCTGGCGGATGAGAACTAAAGATAGGAAGTAAAATTTGAAACTTTACTTCTGCATAACCAAGAACAGACGCATCAAATATGCACATTTGAAACGAAACAGATGTGTAATATGTTTGGAGTGTTGTGTGTTTGATTCGCGCTTAACGTCTTTAAACAGAGCCAAAATTTGTTCTTCTAAGACTGCAACTTTTATGAATTTCCGGAGAGTTTTCATAGAGAGACTCCAAAAATTCCCATTTTCTAAACATAACCAATCATTGACTAAAATTGCGTCTTTCAGACTTCACTGGCGAAACTTTTCCAGAGAGGGTCTCCGAACCCTCTTCATTTCCTAAACTTCACAAGTTATAGCCTAAATAGGAGTGTTTAATCTCGAAAGATTTCCGGAGAAGAGCCACCTAGTAACTTAAATTCACCAGAAGTTAAGTAAAACTCATTCTTAAAAATTCCGATTTTGAAAATTTTTCGAAGTAAATCATCAAAAATTTCCTCTCCTAACATCCCCAACACACATAATCTATAATCATGATTTCCCGAGTTCTGCAGGAAAAAACTTTCAGAGAGAGCCCCTGGACCACGCCCCGGATCTACAAATCTTGGGCTCCCTTGCATTAAAATCTCTAGGGTCCCTTCCCAGAGGCCAGCAGTGTATATTTGCAATGTTAATAAGTCTTAATGCTAGTTTTTTTCAATTTTCTTCATTATATTTCTTAGGCCGTTGGGCTCCTTTGGGACGTGCGCCCCCCCCCCCCCGCACATCGCAGGGTCCGCTGGTACGTAGATCCGGGCCTGCGCTGGACCATCACAGAAAGCATAAAATTGCGTTTTTAATCTTCTTTTTCTTCAAATTTCTGGAAAGAGCATTCGATTCCCTAAAATCGTTTAAGAAAGCTTGAAATTGACTATAGTAAGGGAAAATACTCCGGGAAGGAACTTCAACCCAATCTCACCTACCTGTACCACCAAATCTCCAAAACTTTTCAAAAATTACAGTTTTGACATCAATTTTTCAAATTTCTACGGGAGAGTCCTGACCCCCTTCACGCATCCGCTTCTTTTTACTACCTTTCTCTAGCAATAAGTGGGTATAATGTTTATACTCTAGCTTTTATCTACGTTTTTTCGATAGGGAGCCATACCATGTTTGCACGCCTCTTTCTGTTCTGCGAATGCATTTTTATCTACCAATGTGATAATTTACTCAGCTTTATAAGAAGTTTTTGCCTGAGCATGGTTTTGGCTAGTATCCAGACTCATGAGCATAAAGCTAGAACGTAGTTGCTATCTCTGTATGCTGTAACTGACATTTTCGGTGTTTGCTTGCAATTTCGTCTTAGTTCTAGCCATGGGACGGTAATTTGTAGCTTTATATCCAACTGAGGTGCATACAGAGTTTTCAGACCTTTAATATGTTCGCGAAATTATTCATATTCTTCAGTATACTATATAAGTTTATTTGAAGTAAAAAACCGTATTTAAAGTCCTAACTTTTACGGGAGAGTTATCCATTGTAGAAAAAAATTTCATATTGTTTAAATAAGGGTGTGTGTCTCTCTACCCCCCCCCCCACACCGATATTGAGAGTATCCGCAAAAACGACGAAAACGACCCTTTAAAACGGTGACTCCTTACTTGGACCGAGGTTAGCCCCCCACCCCTCTTGCTTGAGTTCTAGATCCGCCACTGAAAAAATCGAATGTTCGGCGTATCCAAATACTTCAATATTCTGCATTGGAATAGTAAACAAGTTTAAATGATCCATAATTAGAGAACAAACACATTTTTTATGCATTGAATAAAACTTATAACATTGTACCAGAGTATAAAATTTGTTCAAATTGTTACTTTCTAATTTTATCAGATTCGAAGTTGATCTAAATAGTTTTGCTTTTCAATTTTTCTTAAATCTTATGAGAGCACGTTAGCCGTCATATTACAAACTCATTTAAATATGACACAGTAACCAGAAAAAAAAATCATTATCTTAAGTAATATTAAATATATAAAGTCCATTTATTGTTACCTAACATTAACTGCTAATTTTTCATGTAAAATACGTAGTTAAAAAATGGAAAATCACCTGATATTAAATTTAGCAGTAATTTAATTTCTGAAGTTTTACATCAAATGATAGAGTAAATATTGTTTAAAAACAACCTAATTAAAATTAATCGTTGTAATCAAAGTTTGATAATCCTTTGCAATAAAGAGAAAAAATGTAAAATGCGTGGCAGTTTTAAATTTCATTCATCAATCAGTTTCCGAAGAGATTAACATTTTAGAAACTCACATGAATGAATCGTAATTTGTAATGATATGTTAAGCAACTCGGGTTTCTTTTTCTATGGAAGAAACACCAGATTCTTTATTTATTACACAAAATGTTATCGTACTTATCAGTTATCGAATCATATATAGGAAAGAAATTAATTATACATTTTTGCAGAGTTTCAGATAAACATATACCACATTAGCCTTTCGCTATATTTGTTTTTTCTTTTGGAATGTTTTATTTTAAATTAAGAATTATACTTAATATAGATAAGTTTATGTTGTTAAATGCAAATGTATTTACTTTTCCGAAAAAAAAATCTATTTTAAATTGGTGTAAAATTAAAATCTTGCAGTAAAAAATTTTAAGCAAGTATTCTTCTGAATATTCGGTTTGAATTTTAACCGAATATTTGGTATCCGGAATTCGGGAAAATATGGCATTCTGTGCATCTCTAAAAATAACCATCATATATTGCTGCCAGGAATAATAAGCGAGTTAAAATTTTAATTTGCAAAATTTTAATCCTTTATTATCTAATATTTTATGTATTTTTTCCCAAAATTTGTTATTGAATTCCCACTTCATTTGCTCTAATAAAATGACTGTTCCCAGCTATGTCGTTTTGGAAATACGTTCCATATAACCAAAAATGCGCCTTGATTTGGAAGCCGCAGGACACCCAATGTTTAGTACTCAATGCTAAAGAATACTAAAGTTACAACATGTGTCGATTCTTCTACTAAACTTAAACTTCTACTAACGCACTAAGAAAAATTCAATAAAATTTTTTTTTTTTTTTTGCTTTAAAAATGAAACTTTTACGTACCAATAAGAACGATACTTGTATTCAATTTTTTTTTCTTTTCTTTTTTTGGTCAACTTTTATGGGACAAGAATTAAAATGGCTAAACATTTATGAGTTCATTTGCTGAGTTTTACAAGAAATTTGGAGAGAATAACAGATGGATTAAGTTAAGTCCTCGTTCTGCGGTAAAAACGCACATTTGTGTATGAGGTCCTCGTTTACATTGAAAAAAAAAAACATGTTTGAAATTTTTTGAAAAATTGAAGTTTTTACGCACTAATCAAATAATTTTAAGCATAAAAATCAAAACGATGTTCTTCTGACATAACGTCTTCAGTAGGTCCTCGTAATTAAAAAAACATGAGCGTTCAATTAAATAAATAAAAAGCCATCACTTTTATATATTAAACGTTCTTTATAAGTGCTGTATATTAGAAGTCAATAAAGAACTGCACTCTGAGGCAGTGGCTTATCTCAAAAATATTCGTGGTGCGCTTAAAATACAGCAATAAAGCGCGCAGACAGATTCATTATTTTGCGAATCGCTGTACGGTTCTGTTTTACTTTTTAAATTTTTTTTCGAATTTCCGAAAGTGATTCGGATAATCGGAGTTCGGATAACTGGAATTCTACTACTTGTTAGAGTTTATTAGCTGAGTAACAAAAGAAAACCCGAGAGAATAATGAAAGGAGAGCAAAGTCCTCGTTCTCAGGTACAAACGCACATTTGTGTATGAAGTCCTCGTTCTCAGGTACAAACGCAAATTTGTGTATGAGGTCCTCGTTCTCAGGTGCAAACGCAAATTTGTGTATGAGGTCCTCGTTCTCAGGTACAAACGCACATTTGTGTACGAGGTCCTCGTTCTCAGGTACAAACGCACATTTGTGTATGAGGTCCTCGTTCTCAGGTACAAACGCACATTTGTGTATGAGGTCCTCGTTTTCAGGTACAAACGCACATTTGTGTATGAGGTCCTCGTTCTCAGGTACAAACGCACATTTGTGTATGAGGTCCTCGTTCTCAGGTACAAACGCACATTTGTGTATGAGGTCCTCGTTTTCAGGTACAAACTCACATTTGTGTATGAGGTCCTCGTTCTCAGGTACAAACGCACATTTGTGTATGAGGTCCTCGTTTACATTAAAAAAAAACATGCTTGGAATTTCTAAAAAAATTAAAAAATCGAGGTTCTTACGCACTAATCAAATGATTTTAAGCATAAAAAACAAAACGATGTTCTTCCGACACAACGCCTTCAGTAGGTCCTCCTAATTAAAAAAACATGAGCGTTCAATTAAATAAAAAGCCATCACTTTTATATATTAAACGTTCTTAATAAGTGCTGTACTAGAAGTCAATAAAGAACTGCACTCTGAGGCAGTGGCTTATCTCAAAAATATTCGTGGTGCGCTTAAAATACAGCAATAAAGTGCGCAGACAGATTCATTATTTTGCGAATCGCTGTACGTTTCCGTCTTATTTTTTAATTTTTTCCTAAATTTCCGAAAGTGATTCGGATAATCGGAGTTCGGATAACTGGAATTCTACTATTTGTTAGAGTTTATTAGTTGAGTAACACAAGAAATCCCAAGAGAATAATGAAAGGAGAGCAAAGTCCTCACTCTCAGGTACAAACGCACATTTGTGTATGAGGTCCTCGTTTACACTAAAAAAAAACATGTTTGAAATTTTTTTTTAATTAAAAAATTTAGGTTTTTACGCACTAATTAAATGTTTTTAAGTACAAAAATGTAAAAATTGTTCTTCTAACACAACGTCTTCAGTCGGTATGACGTGCGAAAACGTAGGGTCCTCGCTTTGCACCATCCGCACACATTTGTGTATGAGGTCCTCGGTTACATTGAAAAAAAACATGTTTGAAATTTTTTGAAATATTAAAAAATCGAGGTTGTTACGCACTAATCAAATGATTTTAAGCACAAAAATCTAATAAGTGTTCTTCTGACACAACGCCTTCAGTAGGTCCTCGGTGTGACGGTGAAAAAGTAGGGTCCTCGCTTTGCACCATTTGCACACAGTGGTGTGTGTGTGTGTGTGTGTGTGTGTGTGTGTGTGTGTGTGTGTGTGTGTGTGTGTGCGTGTGTGTGTGTGTGTCACGTCAGTGTGTGACCAGTTTGGGGTGGAGCAATGGGACGCTTTTTGAGTCTTAAGTACCTGCTATTCCCCAGTAAGTATTTGGCGAAATCAAACAAAATTTGGTCCATATGTGGCCCCTAACTGGTACAGGTGCTGATTCAATTTTGGTGTCAATAGCTCAAAAGGCGGTTGAACTATAGAACATGTTTCGTTGTCAATTGTGACTGCTGTATTTCAAGAAATAATGAACAGAATCAAACAAAAATGAATCGACAAGTAGCCCTTAGAGGGTATAAGAACTAATTCTGTTTTGGTGTCAATAGCTGAAAAGGGGGTGGCTCAATCGAACGTTCTTTTATTTTTTCATTGTGAAAGCTATATCGCAAGAAGTAATGCGACGTTTTGGATGAAATTTGGAATAAATGTGAATCCATATGTAAACAGACGTTGGTTCAATTTTGGCGAAAATCGCTCCATGGGGGGCTTATTTTTGTGTGTGTGTGTGTGTCTGTGTGAATAAAAATAGCTTTATAATTGCAACAATAAGAAAGATAAATCGTAATAGACTGTTGTCTGCGTATTTCGCGTGATTTTAACTGTTGGAAAATAATTATTTTAAGCAAGGCTTTTAGAATAATTTTCAATTTTCATTCTTTGCTTTGCTTTTGAAATAAATGGGAAATCGGGATGGTCGTCAAGTTTTGGCGTGTTTAATTTTGTTTTTGTTGGGAATATAGCTTCCTCGTCAAGCACGGGGAAGGATCAGAATTATAAGAAATATGTCGAAGAACGTTTCGTGATGACCACAACATACTAGTTTAATGACCGAAACCATTCTGACTAAGCAAAAAACATTTTTATATAGTAAAAAGAAAACGTATTGGATGCATCATATTTTACAGAGTGAGAGTCGCATCGCAGAACTTCTAGTATCGAGAAGAACCCTCTCGTATAATTCAAATTACATTTCTGACATAATGATGTTTAAAAATGACCTTTAAGATAGCTTATGATGTTAAAATACTACTTTTTCTCTCCATTAATAGGGTATGCCTCGAATTCAAAATATCTTTTTAATATTTATTTCTTAGTTTTCCCTGACCACTTGATCAGGAACAGTGTAAAGAAGTAAGTTTATTTGTAACACTATTAGTTATTTTCCGTTTTGCTTAAATATTAGTTTCAATCGATATTATTTTTGCTTTCTGTTATTTTTTTCATTTTACTTGAACCATTTGGTTTTTTAATGAACAAAAAATAAACAGGTTGATGTAAAACATGTTTGAGTGGTATTTATACACTTACAATGACTCTTTTTCTCTAAAGACAAAGTCTCTTTGTTTAAAGGACACTTCATCTTTTTTTTTTTTTTTTTTTAGTTTTTGTTTTCGTAAAGATATTTTACTGTAATACATAAATTTATGAAATCGGCTTAGCATTTTAGTATTTGTTTTTCTCAATATAAATTGTGAGCTAGTTTAGTTCCTTTAATTCATACAAAAGCTATAAATTCCTACAAAAGAAGGGATTGATTGTTCCCAGTCTCCTCCGATAATTCCTGATGGCTGATCATGCCTCTTATCAAAGTTTTTTGTTTAACGTTTATGGAATGCAATTAATTTTTAAAAAATCAAAAGTTAAGGATTATTATATGATAAGAAGGTTTCACTGCGAAAAACATTACAAAAGTATCTCTACCATTTTTAAAACTAATATAAACATATTTGAGACAGACCTCCCAAATATGCTTCCTTATTAACTTAAACACTGTAAAAACGATTCAGAAACGTTCCTGGAAAATAATGGGCAGCTGATATGCCCAATATCTGCCATTAACATATCTTGCAAATTTCAGGAACTTTTTCCGCTAAAATTCAGTAACCTTCCTGATATTATCCTGGAAGTCTCCTGAAAAATTCTGAAATCTTCTCGTTTCAAACCAGTCGTGTCCGTAGAAATAATATCTTGGCATCATTCTGATTTATCAAGGAAGTTAAAAGAGCATTATTGCAAACATGGCCAAAGCTATACCAGAATTGTAAGTAAGTAACGAGAATTTTACTTGCCTGCAAAGCAATGCAGTCCAAACTTACTCGCTCTCTTTGGGAGTTTAATTAGCATGGACGAGCCGTACTTGAAGTAAAGTCGATACACTTTATAAATATGCTCAATTAATCTTTAAACTGGGAGCTAAAAATATTTTTCACAACAGTGAAAAGTCTGCATTCTTGCGACTTGTAGCAATTCAGGAAACTTTTTGTCAAGAATACTTAATTTTTCCAGGAAGTAGATAAAAACCATTAAAATCCCGAAACGTGACACGGAAATACCCAGTAACGTTTCGGAATTTTTTTTTTACAGTGAAACGGCATTTCTTAAGTTGTGTTCCACGAATCCAGGTTTTCATGGAGATCATTCAAGGTTCCCGCAATATTCTCATTCTTTATTTTTCTTTTTTTATAGAAAACTTAAAAACCTATCAAAATGGTGAATTTTTAAAAATTAAACTTAAATTTTAAACTTTTCAGTTTTGTTTTGATTTACAAAATTTTGCTATCAAATTAAATTTTTGGTTATTTTTGAAATTACGTTTCGACGTAAGAAAATTTTATTTGAAATATTTTTCACTTTACCTGTAAATAAAACATTTGAAGAATGTTACTTCAAACTATACTACTTATGAAAAATACAGCGGTTTCACGAAAAAACTGGTTATTAAAAAGGGTTCTACTCTTTAAAAAAAATTAAGAAACCTTAACTTCAAACATTTTTGTCAAGCTAAACAAGTGTTCATAAGAGATTGTTCTTCATATTGAAAGTGCGTAACTTAAAAATCTTGATGATTGAAAATGCGGTGTGTACTGTAACAACTAACTCATCTGATCACTGTAAAAACGATTCAGAAACGTTCCTGGAAAATAATGGGCAGCTGATATGCCCAATTTCTGCCAGTAACATATCTTGCAAAATCCAGGAACGTTTTCCGCTAAAATTCAGTAATCTTCCTGACATTAACCTGGAAGCCTTCTGAACAATTCACAAACCTTCCCGTTAAAAGCCAGTCGTGTCTCTGGAGTGCAAACTTAGTGCAAACTTAAGAAGGAATAATATAACAGCTTTTCATCTTCCTGATTTATCAAGGAAGTTCCAAGAGCATTACTGCAAACATGGCCAACGCCGAGACAGAATTGCAAGTAAGTAACGAGAGTTTTACTTGCCTGCACTTCTTGCAAAGCATTGTAGTTCATACTCATATCGCCCCATTTGGGAGCTTAATTAGCATGGACTAGCCGTATTTGACCTGAAGCCGATACACTTTATAAATACGCTACAACAACAATTATATTTTTTTTAACTGTTGCTTCAATTTTTAAATTATAGTTATAATGCCTGTCAGTCTTAATATACACTGTAAAAACGATTCAGAAACGTTCCTGGAAAATCATCGTCAGCTGATGTGCCCAATTTCTGCCGGTAAAATACCTTACAAAAACCAGAAATGTTTTCTGTAAAATTTAGTAAACTTCCTTGAAAATAACCCGGAAGCTTCCTGAAAAGTTCAGAAATCATCTTGTTTTAAGCCAGTCGTGTCTCGAACTTTAGAGTAAACGTAGGTAGGTATAGTATAATATCTTAGCACCTTCATGATTTATTAAGAAAGTTCCTTACCTGCAAAGACAGCCAAAATTGCAAGCAAGAATAGAGAATTTTACTCGCCTGCAACTCTTGCAAAGCAACGTAGTCCATACTTTTTCGCTCCTTTTGGGAGCTTAAACAGCATGGACATACCGTAATCGAAAGAAAGCTAATGAATACTTTATGAATACGCTCAGTTAATCTTTAAACTGGGAGCTAAAAATATTTTTCACAACAGTGAGAAATCTGCATTTGTGCAAGTTGTAGTGATTCCGGAAACGTTTTGACAATGATACGTGATTTTTCCAGGAAGTGTATAAAAACCATTCAAATCCCGAAACGTTACACGGAAATACTCAGTAACGTTTCGTAATTTTTTTACAGTGTAGTTATACTCACAGTCTGAATGTAACCATTCTCGTTCTCAAGTAATTATATTTTCCTTCTCAATTTTGCAAAAACTATCCTCTCATTCACATTGTATATTAAAGAGCTGCTTCATTCAACAACGTGTTTTAAGAATTCCAGATTTTCGTAATGACACAATTCCGAAAGCGTCTTTCGAAAATTTGCCCTTTTCATAAATATGACAGAGAAATTTCCCCAAAGGTAAAAAACATATCTCGTCCCTGTCGCAATTCTTCTGGGACGGAAGAAAGATTATTTGAGAGTCGAAACAGGATTTAAGACGTAAAGAATGGAGAATATTTGCTCCTTTATATGAAAGATAAGGTAGAAAATAATGTGAGAAATCGTTCTATTTCTAAATATTGCGCAGAATTACATTGGATTTGCACGAAAATGACAAATGAAATGCAGTAAATGTTAATGTTTCTAAATTATTTTTAATGTACTGTTTGATAACGAAATAAACACAAAGCAATACTTAAATGTATGCATGAAAGTTGACAAATGATACGATTAAAAATGAAAAGTCTCAATATTTACAAGTATAATACTTCTTAATGAAAATATATAAATGTCAAAACGCTTTTAAATGACTCAATTTTCTCTCTTCTATTGAAAATTTAATGTTTCCGTATATTTTTCTGAGAAAAGCTTCCTGATGCTATACTTTAAGCAATTTTATCAAGAAAGAAAGCTCATCATTTTAAATCCAGTAAAAACAATCATTCTTTAAATAATATGTAGGTGTGTTTGAAAATGGTGTTTGAAAATAGTTTAAAAATAATTAAATTTTTGATAGTACCGTCAACGCTCTTTAGAACGACCATCTATAACTGCGACCCTACCGTTATAGCGACCGGTAGTTGATAAATATGGTGTTTGTTATAATCGATCAGATAAATAGAAAATAAGTAATGTACACTTTTAAATGATTCATTTTTCTCTTTTCTATTGAAAATTTAATGTTTCCGTATATTTTTCTGAGAAAAGCTTCCTGATGCTATACTTTAAGCAATTTTATCAAGAAAGAAAGCTCATCATTTTAAATCCAGTAAAAACAATCATTCTTTAAATAATATGTAGGTGTGTTTAAAAATGGTGTTTGAAAATAGTTTAAAAATAATTAAATTTTTGATAGTACAGTCAACGCTCTTTAGAACGACCATCTATAACTGCGACCCTACCGTTATAGCGACCGGTAGTTGATAAATATAGTGTTTGTTATAATCGATCAGATAAATAGAAAATAAGTAATGTACACTTTTAAATGATTCATTTTTCTCTTTTCTATTGAAAATTTAATGTTTCCGTATATTTTACTGAGAAAAGCTTCCTGATGCTATACTTTAAGCAATTTTATCAAGAAAGAAAACTCATCATTTTAAATCCAGTAAAAACAATCGTTCTTTAAATAATATGTAGGTGTGTTTGAAAATGGTGTTTGAAAATAGTTTAAAAATAATTAAATTTTTGATAGTACCGTCAACGGTCTTTAGAACGACCATCTATTACTGCGACCCAACCGTTATAGCGATCGGTAGTTGATAAATATGATGTTTGTTATAATCGATCAGATACATAGAAAATTAGGTTTTAAAGTGTTATTTGAGCTCGCAAAATTGTATTTCAACTGTTTAAGTATTTAGAACGTGTTTTGTTCAAAAATTAAATTTATTTAGTTTTCTCTTTTAATAAATGTAAACAAAGTCCTGGAAGTACATTTTTTGTTCCGTTTTTCTAAACTTCAGTGTTTTTGGAATAAATGGGGAAGGTAATTGTTTCATGGGAAATTGCAGATTCTCCCAGTTTTCGTGTGTTTGAATTTGTAAATTATGGAAAATTAAATCGCAGAGCTAAATTATATCAAAAACTAAAATGTTCGTATCGTTTCGAAATTTTTAACGAAAATAAAAAAAAATTTGCAAATGTTGTTATAGCATTTATAAAACAAAGCAAAAGAACTTAAGCTTCAAAATACGTTAAAGTTTTTAGTAGTTTGCAAAAAAACTAATAAGCAAATTAGTAAGTTCAAAATGATAGAAAAAGCCCCCTAATAAGTGATTTAAATTGAAAATAAATCCTTTGCTATTTTTTTCACACGTATTGCTTTTACATTGGATTTTAGGTTTTAAAACTTATATAAAGTTCATACATTTCTACTTCAAAATCGTTTTAATCTGCAAAGCTTTTTATATATAAATCCTAGCCTTTTAGGAATTCAATTCAGAGTTCTATCAGAATTCTGTCGTTTGGAAATCGAGCTAAATCTTTCCTACCATTGAGATCCATATACTTGTTTTCAAAAATTCGGTTTATATCTTATCATCTTTCCGATATATACGACAACAATCCAAAATCAAGTTTATCTTTGGATAAATATTTAAACTCATATTTTAATTTTGAAACATTTGGAATCCTTTCTCATGTTTCAGAACAATTTAGAAACTCGAGTTCAACAACTTGTTTAGAGTATACCCGTTCTTTTAATCTTCATAGATTTTTTTTATTCTTTAGTAAAACTTGAACACACTTTTTGAATCTATATGCTGCTGCTTTGCAATTCGAATTAGCTTTTTCAATAGTTTAGATGCGTAAACTTCATTTCTAAACTCTAATTTTGTAGGTAATGAACGTTAAACTACTCCATTAATTGGAGAATTTCATTAATCCAAGATTTATCAAGTCCAACAACAAACTAGAGTAAAGCAAGCCTTTTTTACTCTACAGATAAATCAGTTTTAAGAGCTAATTTTGTATTTAAATGCAATTATGAACGACTAAAATCATTCTGACGAAACAATATACGTTTATTCAGTAAGTTACCGTCTTATAGCCAGGGCTAAGGCAGAAATACATGAAATACACCGTTAGCTCAGTCAATTCCAGCTGAGGACTGCGATTTCGTGCTTATGTCACTCCTATGCCGGGCTGAGTGGTAATCAGCACGAAACTGCAGTCCTCAGTTGGAACTAACTGAGCTGGCGGCGTATTTCAACAGACGTTTGATTTATGTGAATAAAAAACTGTCACAATCTCACATTCTCAAACTTAATAAGCAATAGTATTTCCCTCTTTAACGTTTCTTCGCTTACCAGTCTAAAATATTTATTTATCTTCCAGTTGTTTTTAAAATGTACTTTATATAAGTATAAATAGAACAACGTTTACACGTTATTTTTCGAACTTGTAATGCGCAGTACTTCTCTACGTATCAAAAGCAACATGCGAGCAAGCATCGGGTAGAAATAGGCGCTTTATCGCTAATCCTATCTGTTAAAAATAATAACAAACAACCAAACACAAATAATGTTTCCACTTTAATGTCACTTGCCATCTTTGCGTGGCGAAACTTTCCTCCACTACAAGTAATACAAGAATTGCGCGTAATCGTGCAATGAATATCTCATTACGACAAACATTGATTTCAAACTGTGGAATCTAATTAAATTTGTGATTATTGCTTCTATAACCTTTATTAATAATTAGTTGACCCGAGCGGAACTCCGCACTGTGCTTCGAATCATTTTATAAGGCATTTTTCGCTCTTTAAAAATTTCAAAGAAAGAACATTATGAAGAAGAAGAGAAAAAAGTATACGGAAAAAAGTACGCGCACAGGAGAAGGCATGTAACTTGAAGACATCAGTAACAAAACTTCGTTAAATACAACGTTGTAATAATTTGATCATCGCTCACCTTTTGGTTGTACGCATTTTCAATGCAAACATAAATATCATTAAAAGTGTGGCTGAGTGACTCGTGAAAATGCAGTAATTGTGCAGGTGAAAAAACCGGTTGTGCCAATACAGTCTTGCCTATGTGAGCATCTGACGGAAAAAAAAGAAACATTAAAGAGATATTTATTGGCACGGATTCGAACTGGCGCCATTCTGATTAACAGCACGACACTTTAACAAACGTAGCAATTGCGCCTTCCTTTTCAAATGCTATTCATTAAAAGAATGCGTAATAAATTACAAAAAAAAAGCTTTTTGCCATAAAAAAAAAGATCATGCCTCTTTGTTTTGTCATTAACCAGCATGGTACGATTTAAAATTATTCGTAAAACGAGGAATTTGATTAAAGAATAAAGAAGATCTCACTTAGCGATCGAAACAAACATTATAGAGAAGTAATAAATTAGATTGAGAATAAGTGTTTTCATTTTTGAATTTTGAACAATTTTCCATAGCAGGCTGCTTTAACCGTTACGGCTTAAATGCAGACACATGTTTTTCTTTTAATCGATCACTTAAAATTCAAATCCAAAACCAGTTGAAGTGAGTTCGTTTTTTAAGTGTAATTTTTCGAACGTAGACAAAATGCTTTTTTTTCAGCCGAAAACAGAGGAGTAGTAAATGATTTCTTACTAATGAAGTTGATAATAATTTTAATGTATTATATCGTATTCGAATAAAAAACTAAAAGTTTACTGGGTAAAATTCGTAATTTCAATTTGGCGTAGTATTTTTTCATTTGTACAAAAGGTCGAACACTGTTATTAGAAAAATCTACATTTCAGCATACAATGAAAATGTTTTTCTGCTCAAAAAGGATTCCCTTGAGGTAAGTCCAATACTTTTTTATGCTTACATTATGCTTAGTGGTCTGGACGTTGTCAAAACTTTAAAAAAAGGAAGAACACCCTTCAAATAACAGTCAATTTATCTGAAACATAACTGTAGCCTGCATGAAGGAGTCGAAATACCAAGTAGCATTCCCATTGCATTTATTTTGTTACGTGTGTTAACTGTTTTATGCTATGAGTACATGTAATGGGTAATATTAATCTAAATTTGCTATTATGTCGAACAGCCTGGGCTTGCCCGAAGTTCAGATAGTTTATAGCCGAACGCTCTACCGAAAAAAACTTATCAATTTAACCGAAAACTAAGTCCAGTGCTGTCCAAGCTTTATTAAAAAAAGTTTTTTTTTTTTTTTTTTTTTTTTTTTTTTTTTTTTTTTTTGCCGAAAGCGACGCAAAAAATTGGAAAATTGTATTAGAACTTTTCTTAAAAAAAAAAAAAAAATCTGCATAAGAACTACAGGCTGCATTAAGTTTTTGCAACAGCATGGAGTATTTCTGAAAACTTGATTTTTAGACCGTAAGTCTATTTTTCGTCATTAGCCGGCCTGATAAGTTTTAAAATGAGGATGGAATTTCTTCAAGAGCTAAAAAAAATATTGCATACTAACAGAAAAATAATCCACAGAAATAATATATAAGATATTGAAGAAAAGTGTTTTATTTTTGAAAATGTTTACAATTTGTTATCGCAGGCTGCTTGAACCGTTAGGGCTTAGATGGCAGCACGTGTTCATCAAAAACAGCACGGTTAAAATACAAAATATTTTGAACTAAGTTCTTTTTTAAGAGTAGCTTTTCGAATGTAGTAAGAATGTGATAGGCTATGTGTTTTTTGCCGAAAAAAGAAAAAAAAAGTATATTTTACCCATCAAGTTATTAGTAAATTTAATTTTTTACTTCGTATTCTAAAAAAAATTCTTAGTTTTAAATGAAAAGCGCAATTTCAATTTGAGGTAAAAAAATTTTTTAGCCGTAGAGAGGATCAAAAACTCATTAGAAGAATCTATATTTCAATATTATATACGATTTATTTTTTGTTTCTGAACAGAAAACAGTTCCATTGTAGTCTTAAATCTTAAACCTGATACTCATAGTTTAGCTTACATTATGCTTTATTTTTTTTTTTACCGAAGCCAAAGCATTAAAAAAAAAAAAAAACCTTGCTATTAAGAATCAATTTAGTTCCATGTTGCATCAAGTTTTCATAACAGCAAGAAGCGTTTCATCTCATCTATTCCCTTTTTTGTTATTAGGTGTTCATGTAATGCGCAATATTTCTCTAATTTTTTTATGCAGATTGTCCGGACACGGGCCCGAACACTGATACTACAGGTTACCAGTCGAAGCTCTGCCAATCGAGCTATTCAGCACTGTCGGTTACAGTGCAAGTTAAAGTTATAAATTTAACCGAAAACTTCATTCTGGTTCTTTAAAACAGGTTTTTTTTTTTTTTTTGATAGAAGAAAATTTTTTTAGACCGTGGGTCAATTTTTCGTCAGCACGATAAGCTTTAAAATAAGGCGTAAATCAAAGAAATCAATCAAGAATTGAGGAAGATCTCGCGTAAAAATAAAAAACAGGCTACAGAAATAATATATAAGAATAAGTACTTAAAACCAGCAAGGACATCTTATGAACCATTTTAAAGCAATCAGAATTAAAGAACGTTGAATGATTTTAACGAAAAAAGTAACTTGTTGATACACTGTTAAAATTACAGGTTGCGTTTGGCACCTTTCAGTGGTGAAACGCTTGTTCACCAGCGACACCCGACAGAGAGCCGAAATTGCACCCTTAGCAAGGGTGAAAAACTGGCTCCCTTCACCCAACGTGCACCGTAGGTGAAAGATGGTACTCTAGGTGGGAAAAATGGCACCTTCATTGCTTCCTAGAGAGATTCCCCCCCCCCCCGTGTTGTTTGCGTTTTTTAATACAGTTGTGTTTTATTTATTTTGATTTATATATACGAAGGCATTTGATCACATTTCAACTTTCGAACATAGTTTAGAAGTGTTCATGACTTTAATTTGTCTGTTCGTGCACTAACTTTCTTATATTCACACTTGGATTCCTCAGTAATGAATATGTTGTTGACAACTTTTACTGCATGATCCGTACTGAAAATGAATAGGGAAGGTAGTTATCAATCATTTGTCGGAACAACCAGAAATATTAGGTAACATTAGATTAGAATCATGGGAAAATAAAAGCGTTCATAAACGTTTAAAATTTTAATCGAGCGTAACATATCAATACTTAGTATAAGATTCGATATTTGAGTATCCTTATGCATACAAGATAAATACTGATTTAAAAGCCCTTCTTTCCAATGTCAAGTTTCCCGTCAGATTAAAAATAAAAACGAGTAGATAACTACATTCGCTTCATGCAATAACGCATAAGAAAGATACGTTAACCAAAACACGATGTGAAACTCATGAGTCAAACGCTGAGTGAGAAAGATTTCTTTTCAGGCGTTTTTTTTTTTTTTCCCCGCCTTTGCTGCTTTGTTCGTTTCCTCTACGTAGTTATTTCATTTGAGAAGAAATAGATATTGGTATATTGGCTGCTCACGTCGATGCATTTTTATTCCGGAATTAGCAATTCAATTATCAGCTGATTTAAACGTTTTTATTTTTATTGTTGTTGTTGTTCAAGATAGTACTGATAGATAGTTTTAGGTAACAGTTTTGCAAGATATAAATAGCAAGATATTAAATATTTAATAAGGTAAACGGAACAATAAGCAGTTGTCAACATACTTTAAATATGTTCGAAAGCTCTAAGTGCTACAATATGATCAAATGCCTTTACTTACGCGATATTTCGAAGATTAATCCACGAAATTTTCAGTTTTGTAATTCATTCAATGTGAAAGCAAATTTCGTCGCAACTTCCTTCGTTCGCCATTCAAACTGAAGTTGTCGTTGGACGATTAGTCAGAGCGCATGCGCAATAAGTCGCTCTCCTATTGAATCACTGTTGTTAACGTCGTTCACCCACTGAGGAACCAAAAGCACCTTAACGACACTTCCTAGCCTCCGTTTCACCCCGCGGCACTGTTTTTTCACCCTAGGGTGAAATTCTTTACCCCTGTGGCACTCCTGGTTTTAACAGTGTACTCCAAGATTTTCGCAAGCCCCTTCGATTCTTACCCAGTGCGCAAGGGGTGCAATAGCGAATTCAAAATCCCGCCCACTTTGGCCGTACTTCCACTACGTTTATGAAAATGCTTAAGAAAGCTGAAATTACCAGTGAGCATAATATCAGTAATGCAAATATATGGTTTAAAAAAAAAAACGAGAAATGTTCAAAGTTGAAATTGTCGCCCGCTCACGAAAGCCTTCTAAGCTGAAGGCATACATTTCATTATGCAATCGTGTCCGGAGAGCTCGAACAAGTCCAGAAAAGTCGGCCACACGCTCTTAAGACCAAAATGTCCCGTACGCAAAAGTTGCTGGCGAGCATTCCCGAAAATTCGCCTTTTTTTACGAACTTAGCCACTTTTCGATCCACATTAGGCCCAGATTTCCAGGCTGTATTAATAGGATATTTGTGAGAATTTGCATTTCAGTACGGACTGACCTGTTATGTGCAGAGAATAACGTTATGAAGTAGTAATAATTTGAAGCAAATCCGAAAATCCGCTCTTTTTTACAAACTTATCCACTTTCCGATCCACATTAGGCCGAGTTTTACGGTGTGTATTGCTAATGTGTTCGTATGGCAAGTACGAAATGAAATGCAATAAAAAAGAAGATTCAAATTTAGACGAAAGATTCAATAGCGGCTTTGGCGACTTCTACGGCTTTGTCTGTGTAGAGCGTTCGCTTTGTGTAGTTCAGGTCAATTTCGAAGAGGGCCACTACGATGGAAGGGCAATTGAAAATATGTTCCGGGTCAAGTTGTTTGCCTGGGCAATGTAGGCAACCCTGGAAGACTTCTGATCCATTAGGCATAATCTTCATGCCCTTTAAGTGTACTGTTCTAAGTCTGGTGATCGTGGTAGTTATGTCTCTGCTGTAGTTCAGTTCAGGTAAGGAGTATTTCTTCTTTAATTTAGCACAAAGTTTCATTTTCGCAACTGCATATACCCCCCCCCCCCCCCTCGAAGTTCGAGCTGGATATCTCAACGTAGAGTTCCTTGAAAAGAACAGACTGACTTATCCGACGCATTGGTTCCAAGGCAAACTTGGATCCAACCTCTTTTCGAGTATTTATAAATACGTTGCTAGTTGACCCGTGCGGAACTCCGCACTCTGCTAAGAATCGTTTAATGTGGCATTCTACTCTTTCAAAATTTCAAACAAATAACATTATGAAGAAGAATAAAAAAAAAGTAAACGAATGTTGGCACAAAAGGGAAGACATGTATTTTGAAGACATCACCAACAAAACCTCGCTAAATACAATGTTGGTACTGATAATGTGTTCTTCGCTCACTTTTTCGATGTACGTACTTTTGATGCAAGCATAAATATCATTAAAAGGTTTTATTAGCAAAAAAGCAGTAACTGTGCATGTAAAAAAACAGGTTGTAGCAAATACAATCCAACCTATGTGAGATTCTTTCGGAAAAAAAGAAAACATTAAAACGATATTTATAGGCACGGATTTGAACTGACGCCATTTTGATGATCAGCGCGACACTCCAACCAACCGTGCAAATGCACTTTCGATTTCTAATGCTATTCATTGAAGCAAATTGCAATAAAAAACAGCAAAACGTTTTTTGACTAAAAAAAAAAAGATCATGGTTCTATGTTTTGACATTAGCCTGCATTATATGTTTAAAAATTATTCGTAAAACATGGAGTTTGATTAAGGAATAAGGAAGATCTCGCGTAGTGATTTAAGCAAAAAGCTAGAGAAATAATAAATGAGATTGAATGGAAGTGGTTTTTATCTTTTAAAATTTATACAATTTCCCACAGCAGGCTGCTTTAACGATTACGGCTTGGATATCAGCACATGCTTTCCTTTGAATTGAACAGTCAAAATTTAAAACCAAAACCAGTTGAACTGAGTAAGTTTTTTAAGTGTAAAATTTTTAAACGTAGACAAAATGCAATTCGTTGTTTATTTTTCGCCGAAAGCAAAAGAGAAGAAAATGATTTATTACTTATGAAGTTGATAGTAATTCTGTTTTACTTCGTATTTTAATAAATAGGTAAAGGTTTGCTGGGTAAAACGCGTAATTTCAATTTAGTATATTATTATTTATTTACACAAAAAGTCGAAAACTGTTGGTAGAAAAATCTGCATTTCAACATACAAATAAAAAGTTTTTTTTGCACAAAGAGGTCTCTTGAGGTCTGAATTTTTAAATCTAATACTATTTTTTAATGCATACATTATGATTAGTTTTCTGAACGGAGCCAAGGCTTAAAAAAAAGATAAAACGCCCTTTAATTAATAGTCACCTTATCTAATAACTGTAGCCTATGCATAAAAGAATCGAAACACCCAGGAGCATTCATGTCGCATTTTATTACTGCCTTACGGTGTGTTATCTATTGTATGTTACGCGTACAGTTTACAGCCCGGGAGGCCTAAAAGTTCAGCTAGTTTATAGCCGAACAACTCAGTCCAGTGCTTTTAAGCTTTATTTATGAAAAAAAAAAAAAAACAGGTGAATTGTGATTTTTTTTTTTTTTTTTTTTTTTTTTTTTTGGCGGAAAAAAACTGATAAAGTGGATTAGAAATTTGCTGGAAAAAAAAATATCTCCAGATGAACTACAGGCTGGATCATTACTGTAAAAAATTTTGTGTAACATTACTTCTTAAATTTAATAGCTGCATAGCTGCCTCCACTGCGCTTGAGTGAATTAACTGATATAACCGGTGTTAATTTACACATCGCTTTATGGAAGATTACACAATGGTAACGTAACTATAGCGCAACGTCTCACTAATTTCTACGTAATGTTACACCAGAATTTTCTGGAGCACCTTCACGGGAAATTGAGTTCGGTTTGCTTAATTGATCAAAACCTTCCTCAGTTCCTAAGAACGCAACAGAAACATCAATGGAACCGTGTTTAATGCTGCAGCAATCCTGAGCCATACTTGCTCTCATTGACAGCTTAGTCACCCTAGGTGAGCGAACCGTATCCATCCGAAATACAGCCCATATACTTATTAAACACGCTTAATCAATCTTTAAACTGGTAAAAAAAAGTATTTTAAACGACAGTGACTTGTAGCAATCCAACAAACTTTTTGCAACGATAACTTGATTGGTCAGAACGGAAGGAGCTCACTGCTTAGCCACAAAGGTCGATTTTCGTTTCGCTGATGAGAGTTTACCAGCTCTAATGCTGAACTCTACACATGTGCTTTAAATTTCACTGACTGCTGCCGGGAACCATAGTGCAAGGCTCCTCCAACAATTTGAGTTTGAAAACAATGAAACTACACACTCCGCAATTAGTATAAAGTTACATCCATTACTTTTGGTAACCTTACACAATTTTTTACAGTGGATGTTTTGCAACAGCAAGGAGCGTTCCTGAAAAATCGATTTTTAGACAATAGGTATATTTTTCGTCATTAGCCGGCACGATAAGCTTTGAAATGAGAGGGAATTTCATCAAGAAGGAAGAAAGATATCACGTACCGACAGAAAAACTGTCCACAGAAATTAAGTGTAGGATTAGATATTGAAGAGAATTTTTTATTTCTGAAAATTTATACAATTTGACATTGCAGGCTGTTTGAACCGTTATGGCTAAGACGGCAGCACGTGTTGATCATTTAACCAAACGTTTAAAATGCAAAATCAGTTGAACTAAGTGCGTTTTTCTAGCGTAGGTTTTCGAATGTAATCAAAATCTGACTGACTGTTTATTTTTTGCCGCAAACAGAGTAAAAAAAAAATGATATCTTACTTATGAAGTTGATAGGTATTTTTATGCTTTCCTTCGTAGTTTCATCAATATTCATTGTTCAACCTAATGAAAAGCGCACTTTTAATTTGAGGTAGTATTTTTTTATTTATGGAATGGGTCAAAAATTGTCATTTGGAAAATAAGCATTTCGGAAAACGAAAAAAAAAAAAAATAAATAAATAAATAAAAATATTCTTGTGTGCACAAAAAATTATTCCCTGTTGTCTGAAATCTTAAACTTGTTACTCCTATTTTTGTTTACATTATGATTTAGTTTTCTGAGAGGAGCCAAAGCATTATAGACAAAAAAAAAAAAATATCCCATAGAATTACAGTCAATTTATACAGACTTCACCTAGGAGCGTTCCATTCTCATTTATTTTATTGCCTCACTTGTGTTATTTATTGTCTTCAAGTGTGCATGTAATACGGGATTTTTATTTAATTTTTTGATGCAGATTGTCCTGGCTGGGCCCGAACACACTTTCTTCTAGTTACCAGTCGAACACTCTGCCGATCGAGCTATTCAGCTCTGTCTGTCACAGCGGAAGTAAAACTTATAAATTTAACCGAAAATCTCAGTTTTGTGCTTTAAAACAGGTTTTTTGACAAAAAAATTAATTTTTAGACCATGGGTTTATTTTTCGTCATTACCCATCACGATAAGCTTTAAAATGAGGGGTAAAACAAAGAAATCGATCAAGAAATGAGGAAGATCTCGCTTGGAAACAAAAAACAGGCTAATATGTAACAGAAATATTATATAAGGATTGAATAACGCATTTTTTTCTAAGCATTATAAATTCGGTTCTTTACGTGGGAAACGGTAATATACACTTACGGAATTGTTAAAAACGGTTCGTTGGGTGTTTACAAGTGTCTGAAAAATTGTACACGAACCTTTTGTCACAATAAAAGTTCTCTTTTACGCGAATTATCTTAGAACGCATGTGTATTGAAAACAAAATCACTTACAATGTTTTTTGATCAAAAAAAAAATAATAATAATACTAGCTGACCCAGCCGCGCGTTCTTGTGGCTGAGAATGGAAATAATTTTTTACTCATTATTTTTATTCGATAAAATTAATATTTTTACAAATCTGGCAAAAGTTCAGTTGATTTTAAATCACAGGGAATTGAGAATGGTCGTGTTTGGCCGAAGTAGGAACTTATTGAATTTAGTAAGTACTAACTAAATTTTCTATGATAAAAGCATTACTTACTATACTTACGTTTAGTAAATTTAGTAAGTCTTTTCTTCGACCAAAAGTGCAAAATAACTTGAAAGTGGTAGGTGAAGTACTGGAACGTTGAAATTAAGCATTAACCAACATACAATTTTTGTATGTACATTTTATTCATCCAAGCTTTAGCTACAGTTTTAATCAATGACTTCTTACAAAATAAACTAAATACATTGATAAGCGATAAAATTGGGATTTTAATAATAAGGTAGATACAATTAATTTCGAAATAGTGTTTCGATTATTTTAAATTATTAAAATGGAAAACTATCTCTGTACTAATTTGTTCACAATGTTTTTGGTTAACCTGTCTTTTGCTAACACGAATAGATTTGACGGTTTTTCCTCACGTGAGCAGATGACATGTAGTTGCCCACGTGAGAAACACCTATTTTACAAATTCAAATCAACATTGTGTGGCATTGAAGTCTATTTATGGTTATCGTTAAAGCTAAGCGAAGCAGAAAATGAAGCCTTTTAAACTGCATTGAAAATTCTTCAGATATTAATGGAATGCATGGCAGCAGGATGGCTTATCCTTTAAACTTCTCCGTCAAATTGTTGCTTCAAGAGCCTTTCCGGTGATTCTTTTGATAACTATGCGTATATATTTTCAAAATCTAGATGGGTTTAAATTATGGAGAAAATTAATTTTTGAACCAATTTTCAACAGGACATTGTGTGTTGTCACTGCTGGTATATCCAGAGAGTTTAAAGTTCAGTTGGAAACTTTATGGATTCACTATCATCAACAATTGTATCGATTTATTTATGTGACTTTAAATTACCGGGTAACAACTGTTGCATCTAAAAGTTAATTGCGTCTGCATCAACGTTTCTTGCTGCCAAAATAACGCTATAACAGAGACAATTGTGACCAAAAACAATTAAATTTATCCGGGAATACACTCTCAGTTAGTTCACTTTTCGTCTTAATGGTCAGTGCAGAAATTTGTCTTGCTATTTGACGTACTAAGTATTTATTACACTTTAATTTCACTATTTCGAATACTCAGCAGTCGCTTAGAAAATACTTGTGCGAACAGATCACTTTGCATCTGTACTCGCACGTTTATGGTCAATCGCATTATTTCGACATTACGCTAAAAAACGATTGTTTTAAACATGCGTAGATTTCATCGGAATAACTGGTAATGTGTACCGGAAGTACCCAGACAGTAGTAAGAGAGTATTATTGAAAAGTTTACCATTGCCTTTCAAATTTTGCATACTCCTATGATGTGTTTCGAATGAATGCTTTCGCTCATGGGTCATGGTACACTTATCCCAAATTATAATTGCACTCTTTTGAGAAACTGCATTTATTCCGCGGTTTTTTCTTTAATGTTACACATTGCGTTTGGTTTGTAATGAATATCTAATAGGTATTTTTAATGCAGAATGTGCTGTTCGTCTGCCATCTAAAAAAGTAGCAGCAGCGCCTGACGATGCAATTGCCACTGCAATTTTCTGTTGTGACTGTATCTATGCAAGAACTAATGATATTAAAAATGTCTTGGGGGGGGGGGGGGGGGGAAATAAAGAAAATAAATGTTTTCGCTTAAATTCAGTAACCTTCCAGAAATTATCCTGGAATCTTTTGGAAGAATTCATTAGTCTTCTTGGTTAAAGCCAGTAATGCGTATAGCTCCTTCAGAGATGCCTAACGTAGGTTTACTATAGTAGCTTGGCACCTTCCTGCTTTTCCAAGAAAGCGCTCAAAGCATTAATGCAACCATTGTCAACACATAAACAGACTCTCTGGCAAGTAGCTCGAATGTAACGTGTCAGCAATGCTTCCAAAGCTTCTTAACCCAAATTATTTCTCGCTCTCAATGGAAGCTGAGTCAATCTGGACGGACCGTACCGGTACACTTATTTAATACGTTTAGTTAATCTTGATACTGGCGAGGAAAAATATTTTTCACAACGGTGAGAAATCTGCATTTTTGCATTTTGTAGCAATTCAGGAAACTTTTTGACATAGTTGATTTTCTCAGGAATTGAATGAAAACCTGTAAAATCCCGAAACGTCCCACGGAAGTAATGAGTAACGTTTCGGAGTTTTTTTTTAGTATAATATTTTTAGCAGTAAGTCAACCGACGTCAGAGTTGTATCGATTATTTAACTTACACCGCCATCTATTAGGAATTTTAAGAACTAAACAATTATTACGCAATATTATTGTATAATTAATAATTAATTTGCAATAAAGAATTATAAAACTATTCTATCTCTTGAGTTGAACCAAATTACAAATAGGTATGAAATTTGATATTAATCCGTTGAGTAGTTTCGAAGTTTATCCCGAACAAACATTGTGAAACGAGATTTTTATATACAGTTGGCTCTCTGTTTAACGACTTTCAAGAGACCACAAAAAATCGTCCTTAAGTAGAAAGCGTCCTTAAATAGAATGCTTTTAACACTACAGTGGACCATCTGGGACCGAAAAAAGCCGTCGTTAAGCAGAGAAAGTAGTGAAATAGAGCGTCGTTAAACAGAGAGCCAACTGTATATAGATATATAGATAATGAAACTTTTCGAATATATTAGAACAGGGAATCAGTCGTTTTGAGGAATTTCACCGACCACGGGTACGTGTTATTATTATAATTTTTTTGTTTCTAGAATTAAAAACTCAAAAGGATAATCGAAATATTTAAATTTGTCGTGTCGTTGGTGGTGAAAAGTAATCTTCAGTTTATTTGGTCAATAGGTATTTCACTCCGAGGAACAGTTTTTTGAAAATATTTTGACAGTTGGAAACATTTGATTTCGAGAATCTGTTCACCAACATTCCACTCAATGAACTGCTATTCACAGTTACTGAACTTTTCAAAACAGTTTATACTTCACTCAATATTAATGAGGAATTTTTTTCTCAAACTTTTAAAATTTTGCATCTTTAACAACTATTTTAAAAATGGCAATTCATGCTTTCAACACATTAAAGGTACTGCTATGGGTGCTAATTTTAGTTCTACCCTAGTAAACCTTTTTCTTTCATTTTATGAAAGAAAATTTTCTATTGATAATCCTGGTACTACACGTTTATGTTGCAGATATATCGATAATTTATTAGGTATCAACTGCTCCAACTTTTCTGAACTCGGCAAAAATATTTATCATGACTCCCTTACATTAAAAAAGACTAGTTCTAACTGTAAAATTTTAATTTTTTGATATTAAAATTAATATTAAATTAAACTGAAAACACAACTTATGATACGAATTTCAATTCTGAGTTAACTGTCTGCAAAGTTTTTCTTCTTGTCTCAATAAAAAAGTTTTTATTTTGCATCATTGTTTCGCAAGCCGTCAGAATCAAAAGAATTTGCAACACTATTACAGCATTCAACCAAGAAATAAATCTACTTAGATATAAACTACTTGAAAACAATTTCCCATTTTATCTCGTAAATACTATTTTCTCTAGCACAGCCTTTAATCAACGCTTCACTATAACCGTTTGACTGTTCACTAGAAGGAATTTTCCGGAGGAAACCATGTGTTTGGACTTCAGTTGATGATGTTTTTTGAAATTAGTTTTTCGTTCGACCTGGAATGCTTTTTGAACCTGATTTAATGGATGATCCTTATATTTTTCTTATACATTTAAATGGTTTTGTTTTAATTTTGTGTTTATCGTTTGGCACGAAAACTGACTTGATGATCAAGGATTTGAATGTGCACCCGGATATCTAGATAAGACTTTTGATTTTTCGCTGGCGGTACGGTGGAGGGATATTATTGGTAGCCCTGGTTTCTAATATCCGAGACGAAACTCCAGTGCTTAGTTTTAGGTCTTAGTTCCAAAAATGTGCATTCATTTTTCACATGTGGTGCGTTTGGTCAATGTAGTCCTGAATGGTAGCGTTTTCGAACATGACATCCTACATTTAGTTTAGTATAATTTTTTGTTCTTTTGACTATAGGATGTAGTTTTCACTGCTGAAGAGTTCTGTTTTCATCCTTGTCATTTATCTATGTTGTAACCTTGTGTGCTTGTTGTTTTATATGATGATATATATATATATATATATATATATATATATATATATATATATATATATATATATATATATATATATATATATATATATATATATATATATATATATATATATATATATATATATATATATATATATATATATATATATATATATATATATATATCTGTGTGTGTGTGTGTGTGTGTTCATAAGGGGTGTTCAAATGAAAAGGTACCAAACAATACTGTGGGTCGAAATGAAGACTTAATTCAATGTAAGCACCATAAGGCTAAGCACTACGATCCCACTGATTAACTAACCAAAGAATTCCTTCTTCTCGGAATTTCTATGGCTATGACGAGACACAGTCCTTCACGGTGTCATCAAGTTCGTCGTCCCAACTGAAGCACTTAACTTTTAAATGCTTTATCAAAAGATCAAACAAATAGAAATCGGAAGGTGACATGTCTGGGGTGTAGGGCTGATTGCCTAGTAAGTCCTCAGTTTTGTAAGTAATGATTTTACTGTAGAAATTTAGAAACTACTTACTTCGGTTAAACATGGCTATTATAATTTCCACATGATATAAAATCGGCTAAACTATTTTCAGTTTCATTAAAAATAATTATTTGATTGAGTCAAAAAGATGAATGTTATTTTGTGAACTTCAAATATTATCAAAAATTTGTTCGAATAAAAAAAAAACGGAAATTGGGGATGAGACACTGAGGCCGACATTTATCGAGACACGCAGGGGAGAGTGTTGCACCTTGGAACACGTTTCATATTTTAATTTTTAACATCAGTTATTTGAATCAAACGTAAAATCGTAAAGTCACATTGAAATACCGCAACATATTTCTATGCAATATATCTCTTGAACCAATTTTTCACAATCCGCCCCCCCCCCCCCAAAAAAAGTTTTTTTTTTCCTGGTAATTAATTAATGACTAATGAATTATGAATAATGAATTAATTAACTATTATCTAACATTAAATGTGTTTAAAAGGTTACATAAGATTAAAGCAATTGTCCATGTCCCTAAAGGTTTATTATGAACCATGCATATGTTGTACCTTAGAACGTGTTCTAAGGTACAATATGTTTGACTGTCGCAAGAAACAATCAATACTTGGTTTAATAAAAACCAAAATATTGTCTAATCTAGGTGCACTATCATTATTTCCTCGTAGCAAAAATATTTAAAATGCTTCACTTTTATGACGAATTAAAATTCAATTAGTTTTGCAAATACAAAGCCAGAAAATGAACTGAAATTGAAGAAAATATTTACTTTGGAGTCATAAAATTGGAGGCATAAACTCTCTCACAAAATCGTCAATTTTACTCATTTGATGCTGGTTGTTACTATGAAACCATTTAGTGGTGAAGGTTATTCTTAGAGATTACAAAACATGACTGCTAAAAATAGGTTCTTTGAAATTAGCAGGGTCCCAAGGTACAAACGTCTCACGGCGCAGCACTCTCCCCTATCTAAACTGAAAAGAAAAAATAAATTAGTTTCGTTCTTCAGAAATCGTACAGAAAAACAACTCTTCTTTTTTTTTTCTCCTACCAAATCCATTTCTAGAAATGAGCTCTCATGGGAGGAAATAGGAGTTTTACGACGCCATTTGAATTATACCTCTCTGAAGCTATATTGACCGTTTATTGCGCTGTATATTTAAGTAGCACTGATTAGGTCCCAAGGGTTCCAAATATCTGCCACCCAGTGTGACAAGGGAGACTCTCATAATCGTGAATTTGGGTATCATGCATCACTCTAAACCGAGACAGAAAATGTTATTTTTTTCCCTTTTATTATTTTCTTTTGATTTTTATTTATTATTTTATTTATTTATTCATGTTTTCTGTTATTTACTATTGTATATTTAATAAACAACAGTATAGAAGCTTTTAGATATATTGATGACATCATCATTTTCATCAACAATGAATTTCACAACTTATGTAAAGAAATTTACCTAAATAAACTACTACTGAAACAAACAAATAAGGATGAGTCAGTTAACTTCCTAGAGCTCAACATTCAAATAAATAATAAATATCCCAGTGCAGCTTTGTTTGATAAACGTAATGATTTTGATTTCAAAGTATATTCTTTAATTCATTTTCACAGTTGTGTTAGTAAAAAAGTGCTCAAAAATATAATTATCTCACAAATTACTAGATATAAAAAAATCTGCAATAATAAAACAAATCTGAAGACAGCGATTCACAATTTAACTGCAACCCTAACTGAGAACCAATATCCGGAGCATCTAAGGGAAAATTTCATTTGCAAGCATATGGAAGAGAAGCAGTAAGCCATTTTAATTGTTCCATGAATTTGACTGTTACACGTTTTATCTTTTGCTATTGAGTTCAATTGTGAATTTTTCTCCTGTAGTTTATTAGCTATGAAATTGTCCTATTTAACTTTCTATAAAGTGAGAAGTGTCAAGCTAATGTTCAAAACTAACTTAACTTTCTTGGTAAATCAGGATGACGCGATGCCATTACTTGAAACTTAAGTTTTCTCTGAAGGTTCCAGAAACATGACTGTTTTAACCGGGGAGATTTATGTATTAGTTAGAAAGATTCAACAGTAGTCTCAGGAAGGTTAGTAACTTTTATCGGAAGACGCTCCTGTTTTTGGCAAGATAAGTTACTGGCAGAAATTAAGTACATTAGCTGCCAATTATTTTCTTAAATTGTTTCTGAATAGTTTTTACAGTGCAGTTCAGGCCTCATTTTAAAATTTTGTCGGTACACATTTGAGAACATTTTTTGAATACTGACACACTTTCTTTTTTAAAACTCATTGTATCACAGTTTGTTCAATACTTTGCGTAAAAATAGTCATATGAAACGAAGTGCAGCGCATTAAACCAGTTTTGCATTGATTAAAAAAAACTATCCTCATATATATGTATATATATATATATATATATATATATATATATATATATATATATATAATAGCTCATGATCGAGTAACGCGCATGTTTCAACAATGAAACTCGCGACACGGCATAATAATTTAATAATATATTTCGATAATGTTTAACATTCAGGCGAAGGCTTATTGTGACAAGGCTGAACTCAATCCGCAACTCAGCAATTTTACTGGTAAAGCTGTCATTTCAGGAGAATGAGGAAACGAAAAAATGGTCAACAATGAAGGCTACCTACTGGAGTTTTGGGTTCATCCACAAGAGTTAGGATTACAATTTCAACTATCGAAATATCACCAAACAGGCAATGGCTTCGTTCAAATGCAAAAGCAATTTTCACCCGTCCTACCGTTACGGGCGATTTTCTAGTTTAAGATAATCTTCTTTTATATTTTGATTCTCATTTCATCCATATTTTTTCCATTGGTACAGTATAGGTTTAAGGCATGTAGGTTGCGTCAACATCGAAAATTGAAATTTACGTCGATAAAAAGAAAAAAACCCAGAGACACCACGACGGGAGCGGAATAGGTGTTAAGAGTCACCCCCTTGAATGTTTATTTTTTATACATATTGCCAATTCTAATGTGACTTTTTTTTAATCAATATAAGGACTAATATGACCAAATCTTCATCCCCTGAAGGTAAACTCTGACTGCACCAGAAGCTGAAAATCTTCTACATTTTCTGAGAACTACGAAAGGTGCGCCCGTGGAAGTGTATTAGCGTGGTAAGAAAAAATGTTTTGAGATGAGGATAAAAAAGAAAGAAAAAGGTATATGTTTAAATCTAAAGTAGCTTTTTAAAAAAAAATATTTTGCTGTATCAGTTCCAGAACTGTATAAATAACCTGTATACTTTTCAACATTCCACCCAACAGTTATGCGTGTCGTCTGTAACTTACATGGTAGTTTCGAAGTCAAAATAAAATAAAATAATAATAAGAGTACGTAAAATAATACTGTGAATTTTTGTAATTTGAGCAACTTTTGTTAAAACTATCAAACATGTTTTGAAACTTTTAGCTGAAATACTTTTATTATCATTTGCTACTAATTTGGCTCATGATCTATTTTTTCCCTTTATCTCACTTTTATATTTAACGCGAAAAATGGCATAATATTTTTCTAAATGAAATGGCATATCCGTACACTGTAAAAAGGATTTAGGAACGTTCCTGGGAAATAATGGGCAGCTGATGTGCCCAATTTCTGCCAGTCCTTCTTGCAAAATCCAGGAACGTTTTTCGCTGAAAGTTAGTAACCTTCCTGACATGAACCTGGAAGCCTCCTGAAAAATTCAGAAACATTCCCGTTAAAAGCCAGTCGTGTCTTTGGAAAATTCGAGTAAACATAAGAAGGTATAATATAATAGCTCGGCAACTTCCTGATTAATCAAGGAAGTTCCAAGAGCATGGCCAAAGCTAAGCCAAAATTGCTGGAACTTAACTCGCCTGCAATTGTTGCAAAGCAATGTAGTCCAATCTTATTCGCTCCATTTGGGAGCTTAATTAGCATGGACAGACCGTAAGAGAAGTCAAGCCCATACACTTTATAAACACACTCAATTAATCTTTAAACTGGGAGCTAAAAATGTTTTTCAAAACAGTGAAAAGTCTGCTTTTGTGTAACTTGTAGTAATTCGGGAAACTTTTTGACAATGAAACTTGATTTTTCCAGGAAGTGGATAAAAAGCATTAAAATCCCGAAACGTAGCACGGAAATACCCAGGAACGTTTCGGAAGTTTTTTTACAGTGTAAACATGTTTGCTCCAGCACATCTTTGTAACCATGTTTCCATCCGCATAAAATATTCTTAAATAAACAGCAAAACTTTCGTTAGCATTTTCCCAAAACTTTCTGCAAATTTAGGTTTGTCTCTTTCATTTTCTTTCAGAATACCTTTAAGCAAATTTCTGTAAGAGTATATGTGTTTAAAATGAAGTTAGAGTTGAGGTTCCGCTTCATGCATACTGGATGAATACATTTTTAAGATGGTGTATACTCTAAATAAGCAAATTTCAAATGCACTTAAAAGGTTTGGAATGACAGCGTATTTACTAAGATTTAAAACCTTTGAATACTTTTTAAACAAATATTTGGTTTTAAAGAAAAGTGAATTTTTTTATTTCCCTTATGAGTTAATGTTGAACTTAGATTAACTTCAACAACTATAAAACTATTTTTGCACGAAACAATTTTTTTTCTGGTTCATTATTGATTCGATCCACTTAAGGAAATGTTGAATAAATTACCGTATATAAAACATTTTAAAAAAATCTATTCTAGCTTTTTCTTTTTTGTTATTCACAGATTAAAAACCAAACTTTTTAACAAATCAGCCACTTGAAAATTTCTTTCAAAGCTATTAAAAGTATTATCTAGGTAAGTGTCTTCGAAGCAAGACACTAAACTCAAGTGTCTTAAGGAAATTCTTTGCTAAAGTTTCTTTATTGAATTAAATTCTTTCATTAGTGTGTTTTAAAAAGGCAATGGGAGAGGGAATATTTAAAAAAAAAAAAACAGGAAAATGGATTTTTCTCAACTTGTTTGTGTCTTCTAAAAAATGCAGTAAATGAAACATTTTGCAAAGGCACGCAGAAACGTAAACTGAATTGGGTTCAAACCTTTTTTAAAATATTAAGACTTAATCAATTTTAACTGAAATAAAAGCTTTGCTGGCATTCTCTCAATAAAATTTAAAAAAACGTCCGGACATAAAAACTTGTATTATTTGAAATAAACATTTACAAGCTTTGCTTAACACAAATGCAAAACTTCACATGACTTAAATTGTTGATTGTTTCCCTATATAAACCTACAGCTCTTTTATATCCATCATAAAATAATTACTGAAACTACTTTTACTGATTCGGTGACATAAATCACCTAGGACCTGTGGTAGATGAGAGTTAAAAGCATTATTTGGGTAAATTCTATTACCCATCAAGTTAGACTCTTTGTTTTCGTAGTACTTAAAATTTAAGTACATCGTTAAACTGCTGACGTGATCTGAATTTACAACGTAGTTAATATTTGAGACTTGTGATTAAAAATATAACTTTTTAAAATGTTTTCTTGTATTTTTTAAACATTTGACTTACAATTTGCATTGTGAAAATATTTAAAAATTCTTAATAAAAAAAGTCTTATATATTTTCTTATATTTGTCATTTTGTGCTTTTGTGAAACTATTTTAAGTATTCCATGCTCTTCAATAAAAATGTCCATCACATTGTGTTTCGAATGGCAGTGATCAGTAAATCCCACAAGAAAAAAAAAATTGAGTGCAACGTTTTTGAGCATAGCAAAACTGAGCTCTAGTCGCTTCGATCCTTTTTTGCAACTCAACAGTCCATCAATTTGAGAAATATGAAAAACGCTGCCTTACAAGTTATGGTATTGTTACAAATTCTGTAAATAATAATTATTTTTGTGATTAATTTGTTGCAATCTAGCTAAATTTGGCGTTTATTCCGTTATTTTTCATCTAAAATTATCTTAGTAACGTAACCTGTAAATAGTTTCTTGTAATGTACATACAACCCCCTGACATTCGACTGAAGTATACGGGCCCCCTATTTTTTATTGATAAGATTCTTGAATGAATAAAAAGAAAATACGAGGATCATTTCGAATTTTGGAAACATCTTTCGAGATTTATAAATAGCCACGGTCGACGGGGGAGTCAGTCTCGAGTGAGTTTTTGCTTGTGAATCGTGTCAGTGGTGCGCTGGAGAGCATGTATTAGCTCTGTTTTGTGAAGCCTTTGAGCTGTATTTTTGCTTATTTGGATGTAAATACATGTGTAACCGTTGATTTTTACGGTGTTAATTGATATTTACTTAATTGCTGATGATTGATTTAGCAGTTGTAACTACGCTTCCTGTACATAGCTGTAAATAAATCTCCTGTGTTTTCTCAAGAATTGTGTCGTCATTTAGAGAAAGTTTGAAATTATATCACGAACTCTTAACAGTATTAAAAATAAAGTTTCTCGGAAGGGCACTGTGACTTCCTAAAATGTCCTTTTTGTTCGACTAGTCTGCAAATTTGGAGATTGCATATTGCATTTTTGAAGTAGTGTATAATGTATCGTTTTATAAGATTCAGGTTTGTGAACATGTTTGCATTTCATCATTCGGGAAAATTCGAAGTTACCTTCAGTAAATCGAGAAAAAAAAATGAAATGTTACTGATTTTTTTCGTGAAACTCCTAAATTGCTACAAATTGCGTTGCACAATACAGACTTCTCACTGTTGTGAAAAATATTTTTGCCACCAGTATAAATAATAACTGAGCATATTTAATAAGTGTGTCGTCTTCAGTGCGATTCATATTGACTAAGCTCCAAATGAAAGCAAATAAGTTTCTGAATTCCTTAGCATTGCAAGAACTGCAGGCGATTCTGACTCAAATAAGTATTTTATCTTGCAAAAATGCTATTCTAACCTTTTTGGTAAAAAAAAGTAGTGTGAAAATTCTAGAGTAACGACTGGTTTCAATCATGGCGATTTCTGAAGTCTTCAAAAAAATTCCAGTATATTTTCAGAAATCTTACAGTACTTTAGCGGAGAGCTTTCCAGGTTAATGCATGCTATATTACTGAAAGATATTAGGCACATCAGATGCCCATTATATTTCAGGAACATTTCTGTTTTTTTTTTTTTTTTTTTTTTTAAAGCAAGCACGATAGTTCTCACTTGTCCGTCCTTGATGTTGTGGTTCCTTTCTCAACTTGGACCAGGGACCTTTGCAGCACCACCGCCCCTCCCCCCCGCGCAGCTCCTCTGGTCCTGAGCACTGTCCCCCAGAATTCACTTCTGCGGAGCGGTGGCGTCCATGTTCTACACACACATGCTGATACACATACACACTCACAAACTTTACAAACATACACACGACTACGTGCACACACACTCATGCCTGCACAGAGACACACACAAACACACACTGATGCATGCTTACAGACTCAAACACACGCATGCATACACACAACTACACACACACAAGCCCGCACACAAACAAAAACACACACACATACATACACCCACGCATACATACACACACACACATACCCACACACTCATGCCTAAACACAAAGCAAACACGCCTACATACACACACTCTCGTGATTGCAAAAACATAATTTGAGTTCAAGACGTCAAAATTCAAATCATCCTTATATATTATTTCCGTAGCCTGTTTTTGGTTTCTACGCCAAATTTCCCTCAATTCTTGATCGATTTCTTTGATTTACGGCTAATTTTATAGCTTATGGTGCTGGCTACTGACGAAAAATAGACCCAAGGTCTAAAAATTGTTTCTTTTAGCCGAAAAACCTGTTTTAAAGAACCAGAATAAAGTTTTCGTCAAACTTATAACTTTAATTTGCGCTATGACCGACAGAGCTAAGTAGCTTGATCGGCAGAGCGATCTCTTCGTAACCAGGAGATTACGTGTTCGGGCCCACGTCCGGACAATCTGCAACAAAAAATTAAAAAAATATCGCGAATTACATGAACACTGAATTAAATGAATAACAACTATGAGGGAATAGAATAAATGAGAAGGAAATGCTCCTTGCTGATATGAAAACATTCAGTGATTTTGTGCTAAATTACTTCGAAATTGCACGTTTTTTTTTTTTTTTTTTTTGAAGCTTTGGCTCTGGAAAGAAAATTAAAGCATAATGTAAGCGAAAATATAAGTAACAGGTTTAAGATTTCAGACTACAATAGAATTGTTTTTTGTTCAGAAAAAAAATAATAAATCGTATATTGAAATATATATTCTTCTAATGAGTTTTTGACTCTTTGTACAAATAAATAAAATACTACCTCAATTTGAAGGGTAAAATATATATTTTTTCTTCTTTTTGCTAAAAAACAAATAGCTCATCACATTTTTACTACATTCGAAAAGCTACGCTTAAAATAGAGCATAGTTCAATTTATTTTGTATTTTAACCGTGCTATTAAATGATGAACACGTGCTGCCATCTAAGTCATAACGGTTCAAGCAGCCTGCGGTAACGAATTGTAAAAATTTTCAAAAATAAAAACATTTCTCTTCAATATCTTATCTTATATATTATTCCCCTCTCATTTTAAAACTTATCAGGCTGGCTAATGACGAAAAATAGACTTACGGTCGAAAAATCAAGTTTTCGAAAACGCCCTTTGCTGTTTCAAAACCTTGATGCAGCCTGTAGTTCTTATGCATTTTTTTTAAAGCAAAGTTCTAATTCAGTTTTCCAATTTTTTACGTCGCTTTCGACAAAAAAAAAAAAAAAAAAGCCTGCGTGTGTGTGTGTTCATATTTTAATAAAGCTTAAAAGCACTGGAATTAGCTGTTTGGTTAAATTGATCAGTTTTTTTCGGTAGAGCTTTCGTCTATAAACAATCTGAACTTCGGGCAAGCTTGGGCTGTCCGACATAATATCAAATGTATATTAGTATTACGCATTACATGTACTCATGACATACACACGTAATAAAATAAATGCAATGGGAATGCTACTTGGTGTTTCGACTCCTTTATGCGGGCTACAGTTATAATTTGGATAAGTTGACTGCTAATCGAAGGGTGTTCTTCCTTTTTTGTTAAACTTTGACTACATCCAGACCACTAAGCATAATGTAAGCATAAAAAAATATTAGATTTACCTAAAGGAAGTTCTTTTTGTGCAGAAAAACAGTTTCATTGTATGCTGAAATGTAGATGTTTCTAATAAAAGTGTTCAACCTTTTGTACAAATGAAAAAATACTACGGCCAAATTAAAACTACGAGTTTCACTCAGTAAACCTTTAATTTTTTATTCGCGCGAATACGATATAAAGCATTAAAATTATTATCAACTTCATTAGCAAGAAATTATTTTCTACTCCTCTGCTTTCTGCTGAAAAAAAAAATACATTTTGTCTACGTTCGAAAAATTACACTTAAGAACGGACTCAGTTCAACTGGTTTTGGTTTTGAATCTTAAGTGTTCGATTAAAAGAGAAACATGTGAGGGCATTTAAGCCGTAACGGTTAAAGCAACCTTCTATGTGAAATAGTTCAATATTCAAAGATAAAAACACTTATTTTCAATCAAATTTATTACTTCTCTAGAATGTTTGTTTCAATCGCTACGTGAGATATTCGTCATTCTTTAATCAAATTCCATGCTTTGCGAATAATTTTAAATCGTATCATGCTCGTTAATGACAAAACACAGATGCATGATCTTATTATTATTATTATTTTTTGGCAAAAAGCTTTTTTGCTGTTTTTTACTACGCATTCCTTCAATGAATAGCTTTCGAAGAGGAAGGCGCAATTGCTAGGTTTGTTGGGGTGTCGGACTGTTAGTCAGAATGGCGCCAATTCGAATACGTGCCAATAAATATCTCTTTAATGTTTCTTTTTTTCCCGTCAGATGCTGACATGTGCAGGACTGTATTTGCCACAACCTGTTTTTTCACATGCACAATTATTGCTTTTTCACGAGTCACCACTCAGCCACACTTTTAATGACATTTATGTTTGCATTGAAAATATGTACGATTAAAAGGAGAGCTATGATCAAATTATCACAACGTTGTATTTAACGAGGTTTTGTTACTGATGTCTTTAAATTACATGCCTTATCTTCTGCGCTTAATTTTTTTTTCGGTTCTTCTTCATAATGTTCTTCTTTTGAAATTCTTAAAGAGCGAAATGCTTTATGAAACGATTTGAAGCACAGTGCGGAGTTCCGCACGGGTCGACTAGTTATATATTATTTCTGTAGCCTGTTTTTGGTTTCTACGCCAGATTTTCCTCAATTCTTGATCGATTTCTTTGATTTACGCCTTATTTTAAAGCTTATATTGCTGGCTACTGACGAAAAATAGACCCACAGCCTAAAAATTGTTTTTTTCAGCTGAAAAACCTGTTTTAGAGATCCAGAATGAGGTTTTCTGTTAAACTTATAACTTTAATTTGCGCTATGACCGACAGAGCTGAATAGCTTGATCGGCAGAGCGTTCTCTTCGTAACCAGGAGAATGCGTGTTCGGGCCCACGTCCGGACAATCTGCAACAAAGAATTAGAGAAACATCGCGCGTTACATGAACACTTAATTAAGTGAATAACAACTACGAAGGAATAGAATAAATGAGAAGGAAACGTTCTTTGCTGATATGAAAACTTGAAGTGACTTTGTGCTAAATTGCTTCGGATTTGTAAGTTTTTTTTCTTTTTAAGCTTTGGCTCTGGTAAGAAAATTAAAGCATAATGTAAGCGAAAATATAAGTAACAGGTTTAAGATTTCAGACTACAATAGAATTGTTTTTTGTTCAGAAAAAAATAATAAATCGTACATTGAAACATATATTCTTCTAATGAGTTTTTGACTCTTTGTACAAATAAAAAAATTACTACCTCAATTTGAAGGGTAAAATATATATTTTTTCTTCTTTTTGAGAAAAAACAAATAGCTTATCACATTTTTACTACATTCGAAAAGCCATGCTTAAAAAAGAGCATAGTTCAATTTATTTTGTATTTTAACCGTGCTGTTAAATGATGAACACGTGCTGCCATCTAAGTCATAACGGTTCAAGCAGCCTGCGGTAACAAATTGTAAAAATTTTCAAGAATAAAAAAATGTTTCTTCAATATCTTATCTTATATATTATTCCCTTCTCATTTTAAAACTTATCAGGCTGGCTAATGAAGAAAAATAGACTTACGGTCGAAAAATCAAGTTTTCGAAAGCGCCCCTTGCTGTTTCAAAACCTTGATGCTGCCTGTAGTTCTTATGCATTTTTTAAAAGCAAAGTTCTAATGCAGTTTTCCATTTTTTACGTCGCTTTCGGCAAAAAAAAAAAAAAAAAAAAAGCCTGTGTGTGTGTTCATATTTTAATAAAGCTTAAAAGCACTGGACTTAGTTGTTCGGTTAAATTGATAACTTTTTTTCGGTAGAGCGTTCGGCTATAAACTATCTGAACTTCGGGCAAGTTTGGGCTGTCCGAAAGAATATCAAATTTATATTAGTATTACGCATTACATGTACTCTTAACATACAAACGTAATAAAATAAATGCAGTGGGAATGCTACTTGGTGTTTCGACTCCTTTATGCAATCTACAGTTATCATTCGGATAAGTTGACTGTTAATCGAACAGTGTTCTTCCTTTTTTTTAAGCTTTGACTACATCCCGACCACTCAGCATAATGTAAGCATAAAAAAGTATTAGATTTACCTAAAGGAAATCCTTTTTGTGCAGAAAAATATTTTCATTGTATGCTGAAATGTAGATGTTTCTAATAGCAATGTTCGACCTTTTGTACAAATGAAAAAATACTACGCCAAATTAAAACTACGAGTTTCACCCAGTAAACCTTTAATTTTTTATTCGCGCGAATACAATATAAAGCATTAAAATTATTATCAACTTCATTAGCAAGAAATCATTTTCTACTCTTCTGCTTTCTGCTGGACAAAAAAAAAAAAAAAAAAAAAATATTTTGTCTACGTTCGAAAAATTACACTTAAAAAACGGACTCAGTTCAACTGGTTTTGGTTTTGAATTTTAAGTGTTCGATTAAAAGAGAAACATGTGCGGGCATTTAAGCCGTAACTGTTAAAGCAACCTTCTATGTGAAATAGTTCAATATTCAAAGATAAAAACACTTATTTTCAATATAATTTATTACTTCTCTAGAATGTTTGTTTCAATCGCTACGTGAGATCTTCGTCATTCTTTAATCAAATTCCATGCTTTTCGAATAATTTTAAATCGTATCATGCTGGTTAATGACAAAACATAGAAGCATGATCTTATTATTATTATTATTATTATTATTATTATTTTGGCAAAAAGCTTTTTTGCTGTTTTTTACTACGCATTCCTTCAATGAATAGCTTTCGAAGAGGAAGGCGCAATTGCTAGGTTTGTTGGGGTGTCGGGCTGTTAATCAGAATGGCGCCAATTCGAATCCGTGCCAATAAATATCTCTTTAATATTTCTTTTTTTCCCGTCAGATGCTCACATGGGCAGGACTGTATTTGCCACAACCTATTTTTTCACATGCAAAATTACTGCTTTTTCACGAGTCACTCAGCCACACTTTTAATGATATTTATGTTTGCATTGAAAATACGTCCAATGTGAGCGATGATCAAATTATCACAACGTTGTATTTAACGAGGTTTTTTTACTGATGTCTTTAAATTACATGCCTTCTCTTCTGCGCTTACTTTTTTTTCGGTTCTTCTTCATAATGTTCTTCCTTTGAAATTCTTAAAGAGCGAAATACCTTATGAAACGATTCGAAGCACAGTGCGGAGTTCCGCACGGGTCGACTAGTCCTTATATATTATTTCTGTAGCCTGTTTTTGGTTTCTACGCCAGATTTTCCTCAATTCTTGATCGATTTCTTTGCTTTACGCCTTATTTTAAAGCTTATTGTGCTGGCTACTGACGAAAAATAGACCCGCTGTCTAAAAATTGTTACTTCAGCCGAAAAACTTTTTTTAAAGAACCAGAATGAGGTTTTCGGTTAAACTTATAACTTTAATTTGCGCTATGACCGACAGAGCTGAATGGCTTGATCGGCAGAGAGTTCTCTTCGTAACCAGGAGAATGCGTGTTCGGGCCCTCGGCCGGACAATCTGCAACAAAAAATTAGAGAATGAACACTTAATTAAGTGAATAACGACTATAAAGGAATACAGTAAATGAGAAGGAAACGCTCCTTGCTGATACGAAAACTTGAAGTGACTTTGTGCTAAATTACTTCGGAATCGTACGTTTTTTTTTTTTCTTTTTAAGCTTTGGCTCTGGTAAGAAAATTAAAGCATAATGGCATAATGTAAGCGAAAATATAAGTAACAGGTTTAAGATTTCAGACTACAGTAGAAGTGTTTTTTGTTCAGAAAAAAATAATAAATCATATATTGAAATATATATTCTTCTAATGAGTTTTTGACTCTTTGTACAAATAAAAAAATTACTACCTCAATTTGAAGGGTAAAATATATATTTTTTCTTCTTTTTGCAAAAAAAACAAAAACAAATAGCTTATCACATTTTTACTACATTCGAAAAGCTACGCTTATAAAAGAGCATAGTTCAATTTATTTTGTATTTTAACCGTGCTGTTAAATGATGAACACGTGCTGCCATCTAAGTCATAACGGTTCAAGCAGCCTGCGGTAACAAATTGTAAAAATTTTCAAGAATAAAAAAAATGTTTCTTCAATATCTTATCTTATATATTATTCCCTTCTCATTATAAAACTTATCAGGCTGGCTAATGAAGAAAAATAGACTTACGGTCGAAAAATCAAGTTTTCGAAAACGCCCCTTGCTGTTTCAAAACCTTGGTGCTTCCTGTAGTTCTTATGCATTTTTTAAAAGCAAAGTTCTAATGCAGTTTTCCATTTTTCACGTTGCTTTCAGCAAAAAAAAAAAAAAAGCCTGTGTGTGTGTTCATATTTTAATAAAGCTTAAAAGCACTGGACTTAGTTGTTCGGTTAAATTGATAAGTTTTTTTCGGTAGAGCGTTCGGCTATAAACTATCTGAACTTCGGGCAAGTTTGGGCTGTCCGATATAATATCAAATTTATATTAGTATTACGCATTACATGTACTCATAACATACAAACGTAATAAAAAAAATGCAGTGGGAATGCTACTTGGTGTTTCGACTCCTTTATGCAGGCTAGAGTTATCATTCGGATAAGTTGACTGTTAATCGAAGAGTGTTCTTCCTTTTTTTTAAGCTTTGACTACATCCAGACCACTCAGCATAATGTAAGCATAAAAAAGTATTAGATTTACTTAAAGGAAATCCTTTTTGTGCAGAAAAACATTTTCATTGTATGCTGAAATGTAGATGTTTCTAACAGCAGTGGTCGACCTTTAGTACAAATGAAAAAATATTACACCAAATTAAAACTACGAGTTTCACCCAGTAAACCTTTAATTTTTTTATTCGCGCGAATACGATATAAAGCATTAAAATTATTATCAACTTCATCAGCAAGAAATCATTTTCTACTCCTCTGCTTTCGGCTGAAAAAAAAAAAACATTTGTCTACGTTCGAAAAATTACACTTAAAAAACGGACTCAGTTCAACCGGTTTTGGTTTTGAATTTTAAGTGTTCGATTAAAAAAGAAACATGTGCGGGCATTTAAGACGTAACTCATAAAGCAACCTTCTATGTGAAATAGTTCAATATTCAAAGATAAAAACACCTATTTTCAATCTAATTTATTACTTCTCTAGAATGTTCGTTTCAATCGTTTCGTGAGATCTTCGTCATTCTTTAATCAAATTCCATACTTTTCGAATAATTTTAAATCGTATCATGCTGGTTAATGACAAAACATAGAAGCATGATCTTATTATTATTTGTTTTTTTTTTTTTTTTTTTTTTTTTTTTTTTTTTTGGCAAAAAGCTTTTTTGCTGTTTTTTACTACGCATTCCTTCAATGAATAGCTTTCGAAAAGGAAGGCGCAATTGCTAGGTTTGTTGGGGTGTCGGGCTGTTAATCAGAATGGCGCCAATTCGAATCCGTGCCAATAAATATCTCTTTAATGTTTCTTTTTTTCCCGTCAGATGCTCACATGGGCAGGACTGTATTTGCCACAACCTGTTTTTTTACATGCACAATTATTGCTTTTTCACGAGTCACTACTCAGCCACACTTTTAATGATATTTATGTTTGAATTGAAAATATGTACGACCAAAAGTTGAGCGATGATCAAATTATCACAACGTTGTATTTAACGAGGTTTTGTTACTGATGTCTTTAAATAACATGCCTTCTCTTCTGCGCTTGCTTTTTTTTCGGTTCTTCTTCATAATGTTCTTCCTTTGAAATTCTTAAAGAGCGAAATACCTTATGAAACGATTCGAAGCACAGTGCGGAGTTCCGCACGGGTCGACTAGTTATTATTATTATTATTTATTTATTTTTACAGTGCGTAATGAATACTTATAAAAAGTTAAAAATGAAATGGCTCATTCCCAAATTAGGTTTTGTGTGAGTTATACTTATTTTAAAATAGTTTATTGAAATTCTCTTTGAAAGTAATGTAATAAAGAAAAGTAAAAAAAGTGTGTGTGTGTTCAAATTGTTGCTTATTTTATTCAGAAGAAATCTACTAAATAGCAAAATTGATGCAACAGCTATTGCTATTATTTTTCCCTTCTGATTCTAATTATAGATGACTTACTTGATTCCAAACAAAAATTAAAGTTTTACTTTAATGAAAGGTCATTAAAATTCTTGGTTTGTCAACGTTACAAAAGACTCAAAATGAACTTAAATATAAACCAACTTTTTATTTCTTGGTACTTACGTCATTCTACGCTTTCTTAAAACTCTTTAATGTGACAAAAATGCCTAATAATTCGCGTCCAGGTGTAGACGATAATTTGAAGTGTTATTAAAGCCATCTGATACTGTCAGGAATAGAAATCATTTTTAGCACTACAGAATTCCTTCTGGTACAATTTAAGGAATCGTTTTTATGTTTTTTATTATTATTATTATTTGGTTGGAAATTATTCCAATTTGATTGTTTTGCGCTAATTAGATAACTACTTATTCTTTAGCAAAAAAAAAAAAAAAGACTCTTGGAGACGTTTTAGTTTTCTCGTTTTTTAGTTATTTTTGAATTTAATGATAGAAGTGACATCTTCGTTTTAGCTAAAAAAAAAAGACTTTTTGAGTTGTTAGTTTAAAACTCAAATGCACAATTACTTTAATTATTCTTCCGCTACACTGTAAAAACGATTTAGAAACGATTTCACTGTAAAAACGATTATTTTAAAGGAAAACTTTAAAATAATGGGCAGCTAATGTGTCATATTTCTACCGGCAACATATCTTGCTAAAACCAGGAACGTTTTCCGCTAAAAATTAGTAACCTTCCAGAAATTACTTTTGAAACTTTCTGAAGAATTGGAAAAATCTCCCCGGTTAAAGTCACCCTGGAATCTTCAAAGAAAATTCGGTAGGTTTAATGTAGTTGATAAGATCCTTGCTGACTTACTAGTAAGAAAGCGCCAGAAGCATCAATGTAAACGTGGCCAAAGCTAAAACAGAATTGCAAGCAAGACCCAAGCTTTTCCCTTGCCTGCAATTCTTGCTTGCAAAGCTGCAGCTATCGAGAGACTTTGTCACCCTCAGAGGGAGCTTAATACTTTATCTACCAATTTGTTCGCACTCTCGGCTTCAATAAGATGATCTCTGCCACCAGCACGAGTAGTTCCGATTCCAGATTGCTATGTCCACAGCAAGGACGAAATTGCAGTCTCCGCATAGATTAATGTGGTTTCGGTATGGTGCACCCTTGGGGTGGTAACTTACTGCTTGATACTATAGAATATCCCCGCTTGGAAAAATGTGTTACGCAGAACGAAATCAAATATTGTTTTGCTTTGTTTGCAAGTGCGAAGCTACAAAATCCAAGAAATAACCAGAAGTTTGCTTCGGTTAACCTTGGTTTAAGCTAAAATAAGTGTTGTGTCTCTTTTTAAAGTACATCACGTGTTTTCATCAAGCCCATACGAGCGATGCTTTGTTAAGACGCATTGGACTTTTTTCAAGTACACTTTTGAGTACCAAGCGCTAGTCGCAAATCGAGATGAGACTTTATATTGCACTACAATTCATGTACGGAATTCTAGATAACGACTTGTTCATGTAACAAAATCACTCCTTCCGGAAAAGCACAACTTCTTCTATTTGATATTTAAATTTAACTTTTCGAAGAATAAAGTCCTTACAATCCGGAAATCCCGAGGGACTGACATTGGCACGGGATTGGACACAGTATTACAAACGCTTATGAAAGTAAGTCACAAAAGAGACGATTAACTATTCAACATGTACTTAAAACAAAATCAGGGCTTGAAATCTATTGTCTTCCTTCTCAACAAAGCACTGGACGGGCACGTAAGCAAATCCATCTTAAGATTTTGAGATTTTTGAACCGGAGTGGAAGTTACATTTAAGAGCTCGACAATACAATGTTAATATTCTATGAAAATAGAATCTGAGAAGATTGCGGTAATTAAATGATTATAGCCAGATTATGAATGTTGAATAAGATTGTTTCCTTCAGTCAAAAGTACTACTTTTAGTCAATGAAATTGATAGAATAAGCAAAAATAAATAACAGGGAACAAGAAAAAAACTTTCATTTTTCCAACGCTTATTTTTTAATTAAATTTTTAAAATGTACGATTTTTAAAATAAGTCGTCGTCTTTACGACGTCACAAATGATGTACTTTGGCGCATCTTTCTACCGCGTTTCCACATTGGGATAATCAAGAAACGAATTAAGCATTGCGTTCTACTCTTGCTATCAACCATATCGTTGCCAACACATGTGAGTAAAGAAGCGAATTTAACATTACTCTCTGTGAATGGCATACATCATTTGTTATGTTATCGGCAGAAGCGTAAATAATGAAAGCGCTCCGATTAATATACTTTTAAAAAACATTAAACTTAGTCAAATTATTTAAAGTATGGACAGATCATATGTTTTTAAGCATGCTCTTTCAGAAAAAATACTTTTAAATTTTCGGAAACTACCCCATTAATTACTCTGAAAGTGAAAAGATTGCAAGCAAAGTGCACAAAAATATGACTCTCTAATTTCAAGAGGAACTTAAATTATTTTAGGTTCAAAAGCATTGTACAGTCATGGGAGAAAACAAAACATGCGTTCGTATTCGAAGACTACTCACACTAGATACACGTGTAAGGCGTGATTTTTTTTTTTTTTTTTTGTAATGATGTACTCAACATACTTCCGTTACTAAATTGCGGAGGCGTTTTCGCACTAAAATGTGCATCATCTAAAAAGTTTTTGTATAAGAATCCCCTATTTTATCACACATTTGTAATCAGCATCATAATTAAATTTGTGTACCAAATTTTATTTAATTAGCTCTAGCTGTGACTTCACAATTAAATTGAGAAAAAATCATATCGCACCGTTAAGATTTTTGGTACTTATATGTATGTAATACTTAAACCACCTTGAGTAGGGCAAGATTTTTTGGAATTAAAGTATGACCTAAACAAACAATAAAAACATCAATTACTATGGCCAAAACTAAAATTTATGTTTTTAAGAACAATAAAAATTATGTTTAAAAAATTTTGATCAGGAACCATGTTAAGTTTCGACGAAAAACACTTAAGAAGAGATTTAATGCGAGTATCCAAAATTTGAGCTCAAAACACTCAGTAGTTTTTATAAAATTCTGAATATTTTTATTTCCGTTTGAGGGTCCGTATGCTTAGCAAACAGGTTGTTGACTTCCATGTAAATAAAAAGTAGATCAAAAGAAGACTTCAATCGGAGTGCAATAGTTAATTTTATGTCACAAGCTCCTGTTCGACGGGGGGAGGGGCGTGTCTCGGTTGCCGAGGAAATTGAGTGTATGCAATTCAAAAACCCAATACAGCATCAGACTTAAATCGTTTTTGTTGACATTATAAAAGCTCAGCTCTTAGATATTTCGAATAATGGAACTGAGATAAACTTAAAGCAGCCGCTTATATTCGCAGAAAAACTGAACAAGTGATCCAAATACAACAGTATAGAGCCCTCTAGATTTTATGATAAAAATGTTATAAGAAGTCCCAGATCGTAGAGGCAGTGGTATATATTTGGAGGAAAAACACCATAACACATCCACAATACACATCCAAATACCTTGTTTTTTAACGATATTACCGATCCTAACACAGTAGTTAACTGACATGTAAATTCTTTTTAAACCTCCTCCAGAAGGTATATTTTGGCAGCGCTAGTGCGTTCATATACTACCAACTAAGTTTTAATCAAAATGTTATTGGAGATTATGTTTTTTTTATGTTACTATAATGTTTAGTTTTCCTACGTTGGATAAAAATAGAAATCTTTAACAAAATCCGAAAATTGTCAAAAAATTACTTAATGTTAATATTTATAGTTAGTAGTTCTAGTTATTTCTTGTAAAATGAAATTACGTAATCCTGATTGCATTGATGGGTAAACTTTGACACTGAAAATATCATTTTTAGTGCGGTGGAGGTCCCTTAACAAATTTTTGCTCGTACAGTGCTGGTAAAAAAAAATTGCATCACCCTCGCATTTTCACAAGAATGGGATTATGTGAGAAGTTTTGGTCCACCTATAACCGATGAATGTATGTGAAACACTGCAGCACTGCAACACTTATGAAATAAACTTAACATCAGGAATCCGATAATTGTTTACGTAGATTGGGGCTGTTTCCGGGTTAAGGCAAACTGCTGAGCCCATGCTCATTTTTCCATTTCTAAACCTGCGTGTGAGTTTAGAGAAAAAAAAATTACTTAACCCCATGTCAATTTAAGTCTAATGGCAGGATAAAGGTTTTTAAATTGTTACTTACCAGTTTTGCCCTGTGATTCGGAGCAGAATCATCCTGGAAAAAGACGTTTGGAATTGAAGTAAAGTGATCCCGGGTAGCAGGAAGCAATTTCTCCTCCAAAATGCCAATACACACCTGAGCGTTTACTGTTCCTTGCATAAAGTGAAGCCCACCAACTCCATAATCAGAAGTACATCCCCAAATCATCTGGGATAAGGCATGCTTGACTGCGTGTTGACAGTCGGGATGATATTCCTCTTCTTTGTGGCGCGGGTGATGCAGTTTTTTTTACCACCATTGTATTCTTTGTTCTACTCGTCGGAATGCAAATTAAACTTTGTACCCCAGCTGCTTTAAGTCCCAGCAACTGATTTATGTAGTAAACACATATGGGCTCCTATTTGAAAATTAAGAGTTTGTGTTCATTTTACTTTGTATATGTTAACTTATCAAAATTAAATTTGCGTAGTTTAAAAAAAAAAAAAAACTTCAATCCATGACGGAGGACACCTTTCTTTCTTTCAAAGCAAAAATAATAGTCGGATAATAAATGTTTTTTTTTAATTGCTTTTTTTTCTCATTTGACAAAAGTTGATGTTGCTCTGATGTTTCAGATTGCCATGATGACTACTGTTTTTAGCCTACTTTCCCAGTAAATGTCAGAAAAAGAAGAAAAAAAAGCATGAAAGAAGGCTTAATGCATCTTAAAAATGCCGCAAAAAACAAAAATAAATCAAAAATAAATAAAATAATTAAATAAATATCGAAAAATTAAAAATTGGAAAGTAGGGTATTGAGATGGGGGAAAATGTCTGTCGGTCAGTCTGTCTGTTCCCCCTCCCCCTAATAACTTTTGAATGAATAGTCCAATTCGAACAAACGTTTTTTTGTTCGAAAGATCTCGGCGAGGACACCTCATTCCCATATTTCACTTTTTGATTTGAACTATTTTTTGTTCAATTTTGAACAGTTCAAAAAAACTTAACATTAGCGCCTACGGGGAAACTGAAAGTCAATGTAGATTCCGTACTTGAAGGCGAATTTATTTCAAACGAATTTTGTTGGAAATAGCTCTTGACGGGTTGGAAATAACTCCAGACTCCGACTCCAAGAATTTAGAGGCATCTGACTCCGACTCCGACTCCTGTGCCCGACAATTAATCGGACTCCGACTCCCCGACTTCGACTCTGACTTCGTAGCTTTGGCAAAAATTTATACACGGAGGACAAAAGACTGACTCCGATTCTTGGATATTCGTCTCCGACTCCTTTATCCCAAAATGAGATTGACTCCGACTCCGACTCCGCAGCTATGGTTTTCACTATGAAATAATTATTGTTGATATGATTTGTATTATTTTCACGCTAAAGTTTTAATTTAGGTATTCAGTTTTCTGCATAACGATATGCGCAGACGATTTTTTTTTTTTTTGACGATGAAAAGTATTTCTTTAAGTTGACATTTTATTGTTTTTATTTATTTTGGTAAGTGCATTAATTTATTTAAAAAAATATTTTTGGCAACAGGGGAAAAAGGAACAATTTTTTTTTTTGATATGATGTATTTATTTTAATAAGCTTATTAATTTTAATTATTATTTTTTCGTTTTGAAAGCTGTTAAAGATTTTTTTTTTAAGGGAAACAAGTATACTAGCTGCTTTGTTTAAAAGGGGCTGCTTTTTTTCTTCGCATCTAATTTTTTTTAGATGTGTGAGGAATACTTTATTCCTAGAAATTAGCAAAAATATGTTTGAAACAATTTGCGATTTTAGCATTTTTGAGAATATTGATCAAGTACTAGAAAGTAGTATGGGTATACGGGAAAGTAGGCTGGTATAGTTCTAGACGGAACTTCTTGTTAATATTTATTTAGAGAACAAAATTTTCGTTGTTATAGTTACAAACTGCAAACAGTTTGATTTAAACCTTTTTTTCCTTGCTTATCTCAAGCAGACTTAACATTAGAAAAAGGGATTTTTGTGTGAAATTTCGTCCTTTCAGGAAAAATATACATGGGCAGTTCTCAAAAGATGGGAGCAAACACAGACCTCAACTTTGAAGCTTCAACACCAAATAACTTTCATCTTAATTAACTCAAAAATTTTTGAGTTAAATTATAATACTGTATAGAGACAAGAATTGACATAAATTATGGAAAAAATGCTCTTTAAATGCCCTTAAAAAATATTTTCTTTGCTAAAAGGCGCAATTTTGGACATACCAAAACGTTAACTGAGCAAATGTACCATTAAAGAAAATTTTTTTTAAATTATTTCCATACGTTTCAAAAAAAATTTAAAGGTATGAATCTTGCACTGAATAATTTTTTGTTAATATTTTACACAAATAACAAAAGTAAAGACAGATTATTCACTTTGTAAACGATTTTAGAAAATAGTAAGTTTGAAATTTGATGCATGTCCAAAATTTACGATCTTTACAATGCTATTTTTTGAGAACTAAGTATATGATGTTTTCATTTTAAAGGTGTTTATCGAGCCTCGGAATCAATTTTTAATTGTTTAAAAGTGTTTTCATAAGCTTTTATGCAGTATCTTAGAAGAAAAATAATTTTTTTAAACGTACATGTGAGATGTCCAAATGGCGTTACGATCTTGACGCCGATAATTCTGTCCATTTATTCATAATTTTTGATGATCTACTGTCTTCTAACCTCAATAAAAAACGTTATTATAATGTTATATTCTTTAATCCATTGGTATTCTGCATAATTAATATGTTACACATTGAACAATACATAAATTACAGTAGAAACATGGCTGCTTATGATCGAACCGAAAACCATTTTGCGCTAAAATCGCCAAGCAAACCTCCGTTGGCGACAACACAGTATACGATAAGCTAGCTGTACCAGTTTTGGCGACTTTATCACCTGCGCTAGCAATTTTTTTTTTTCCGCTTTTATTATTTTAGAATTCTTTTTCTCTTCTTTCTTTTGGAAACATAATTTAACGATCTCCAAATAGAAATACGAATTTCTTTCTTCAATAATTTTTTTAGACATCATTTTAATTCTTATGACATTAGAAAAAATATTCATTATTAAAACTGATGTCACTTTTTACAATTGTATTATTTTTAATTTGAAGCTTTATTTTAACCTTGCATCAATTTCTTCAAAATCATTCCAAAACTTTATTAAATGTAAGGAGCAGCATGTATAGCCATTCAAGTATTTCATTAATATCCCCTTTATTATTAAATTGCAAAATTTAAAAAGTAGTAAATAAAATTTTCATTGGAAAAGTTAAAAATCAGATTAACAATTGTCAAAAATGGTGAAACTTACGTTATGATGATGTCCAAAATCCGTTACCTACAGGAAAACAATGTCCAAAATCTGTTACCTACAGATTGCTGATTTAATTTGCTAATTAACAATTTTTACAAATACCTGCTGTCTTTTCATGTTCATATATTGTGTTCTAGGTATGCATACTATAGAATAAAATCAAAATTGATGTCAAATTCGAAAATTTTTGAAATTGCTCAAAGTTAACTTTTTTGTTCCCACCTTTTGAAAACTGCCCACATATGAACTGAAACAGCAAAACTTTAACTATATACAGAATTTCCCGGTACCTTGATCAGAAATAAAAATGCATAACGTTATGTGCTGTAAATAATCTTTATGGTAAGTGTATTGGTGGATATGTAGGTCATAAAATCTTGATCCGTATTACCGCATCTTAATCACCCTTTCTTTTTTAATAGATATGCATCGTATTACCTACTGTAGAAAACCGCAGTCTTAATATGACGGTGGCAAATTTCTTGTTCATTTGTACTCAATTCTATTTGTAGAAACAAGAAATTCACTGAGTAGGGTCCTATTGCAATTCATGATTGAAAAAAAAAAAAAAAAACATAATTAAAATTCAAAACGTCAACATTCAAATGATTTTATTTATTTATTTTACACTAGTCGACCCGTGCAGAACTCCAAAATCTGCTTCGAATCGTCTCACCTGGCATTTCTCTCTTGAAACGTTTCAAAGAAAAACATTATGAAAAAAAGTAATCGGATTTAAGTAAACGGAAAAAAGTAAACGCACAAAAGAAGGCATGCAATTTGAAAACATCATGAACAAAACCTCGTTAAATACAACGTTGTGATAATTTGATCATCGCTCACTTTTTGGTTGTACGTATTTTTAATGCAAACATAAATATCATTAAAAGTGTGGCTGAGTGATTCGTGAAAAAGCAGTAATTTTGCATGTGAACAAACTGGTTGTGGCAAATACAGTCCTGCCTACGTGAACATCTGACGGAAAAAAAACATTAAAGAGATATTTATTGGAACGGATTCGAACTGACGCCATTCTGATTAACAGCACGACACTCCAGCAAACCTAGCAATTGCGCCTTACTTTTCGAAGGAATGCGTAATGAAAAACAGCAAAAAAACTTTCGCCAAAAAAAAAAAAAGAACATGCGTCGATGTTTTGTCATTAGCCAGCATGATACGATTTAAAATTATTCGTAAAACATTGATTTTAATTAAAGAATGAGGAAGATCTCACGTAGCGATTAAAACAAACATTCTAGAGAAGTAATAAATTAGATTGAAAATAAGTGTTTTTTTTTTTTTTTTTTTTTTTTTTTTTTTAATATTGAACAATTTCCGATAGCAGGCTGCTTTAACCGTTACGGCTTAAATGCCCGCACATGTTTTCTTTTAATCGAACACTTAAAATTCAAAACCAAAACCAGTTGAACTGAGTCCGTTATTTAAATGTAATTTTTCGAACATAGACAAATTTTTTTTTTTTTTTTTTTTTTTCAGCCGAAAGCAGAGGAGTAGAAAATGATTTCTTACTAATGAAGTTGATAAAAAATTTAATTTTTATATCGTATTCGAAAAAATAATTGAAGGTTCACTGGGTGAAACTCGTAGTTTCAATTTAGAGTAGTATTTTTTTCATTTGTACAAAACTTCGAGCATTACTATTAGAAAAGTCTACATTTCAGCACACAATGAAAATGTTTTTCTGCAAAAAAAAAGGATTCCCTTGAGGTAAATCTAATCCTTTTTTTATGCTTACATTATGCTTAGTGGTCTGGACCGAGTCAAAGCTTTAAAAAAAAGGAAGAACACCCTTCCATTAACAGTCAACGTATCTGAATGATAACTGTAGCCTGCATAAAGGAGTCGAAACACCAAGTAGCATTCCCACTGCATTTATTATATTACGTGTGTTATCTGTTGTATGTTAGGAGTACATGTAATGCGTAATATTAATGTAAATTTGCTATAATGACGGACAGCCATAGCTTGCCCGAAATTTAGATAGTTTTTAGCCGAACGCTCTACCGAAAAAACTTATCAATTTAACCGAACAACTAAGTCCAGTGCTTTTAAGTTTTAATAAAAAAAAATACATAAATAAAATAAAAAAAGAAACACACACACACACAAAGTTTTTTTTTTTTTCTTGCCGAAAGCGACGTAAAAAATTGGAAAATTGTATTAGAACATTGCTTTAAAAAAAAAAAAATCTGCATAAGAACTTCAGGCTGCATCAAGGTTTTGCAACAGAACAAGGTGTTTTCGAAAACTTGATTTTTTGACCGTAAGTCTATTTTTCGTCATTAGCCGGACTGATAAGTTTTAAAATGAGAGGAAAATAATATATAACGTATTGAAGAGAAATGTTTTTATTTTTGAAATTTTTTACAATTCGTTACCGCAGGCTGTTTAAACCGTTATGACTTAGTTCGCAGCACGTATTCATCATTTAACAGCACGGTTAAAATGCAAAATAATTTGAACTAAGCTCTTTTTTAAGCGCAACTTTTGGAATGTAGTAACAATGTGATTGGCTATTTGTTTTTTACAAAAGGAAGAAAAAAAAAAGTAGTTTACCCTTCAAATTGCGGTAGTAATTTTTTTTATTTGTACGAAGAGTCAAAAACTCATTAGAAGAATCTATATTTCCACATACGATTTAATATTTTTTTTCTGAACAAAAAACAATTCCATTGTAGTCTGAAATCTTAAACCTGATACTTATATTTTTGCTTACTTTATACTTTAATTTTCTTACGGAGCCAAAGTTGAAAAAAAAAAAAAAAAAGCCTTACAATGAAGTTCCATGTTGCATCAAGTTTTCATATGACAGCAAAGAGCGTTACAATCTCATGTATACTATTCCCTCATATTTGTTATTAAGTGTTCATGTCATGCGCGATATTTCTCTAATTTTTTGATGCAGATTGTTCGGACGTGGATCCGAACGCACATTCCCTCGGTTACCAGTCGAATGCTCTGCCGATCAAGCTATTCAGCTCGGTCGGTCACAGTGCAAGTTAAAGTTATAAATTTAACCGAAAACCTCATTTTGGTTCTTTAAAACAGATTTTTTGGCTGAAAAAAAAACAATTTTTAGACCATGGACCTATTTTTCGTCAGTAGCCTGCACGATAAGCTTTAAAATAAGGTGTAAATCAAAGAAATCGATCAAGAATTCAGGAAGATCTCGCGTAGAAACCAAAAGCAGGCTACAGAAATAATTTATAAATATTAACTGTACGTATGTTGAGATTAAAATTATTCTTGCGAAAAACATGCGTTTGTTTTTGAGAAGAGAAAACTATTACATGATATAACTGGATACGACATTCTCAAACTTATAAACAATATTTTTCTCCAAAACGATTTTTCCCCACCAATCAATTTTATTTCTTTAACTTTCAGTTTATAATACGATTTATTTTGTACGAACATAAAAGAAAGCAATTTCCGAAGTTCGGACTGGTGTTAGCAAAAAAAAAAAAAGAAAACCTCATGAAGTTGCCTTTCGCTCCAAGCGAGACGGATCAGGATTATCAGACTGAATTACTGGAACTAAAAGGCTCCTATAAAAGGGGAGCGAACTTATCCGACATTTTGTTTCTAAAATTATCAGGCGGAAAAAAAAGGATTTGTACAAAAGCCTCATTCAAGCTTTATAGTATATCAGCTAGACCGAAGAATAGCGTCATTTTTGCAATAAAGCTGGGTGAGGTGTCATTTTCTTTAGTGTTTTGCGTAGATTACTAATATGCTAAGGCGGAAATCGAAATCGGTAGCTTTTGTACAGTAATTGCCAAAAAAAGGCATCAAAGTCATCAATTTTTGAAGTTTTGGCTTTTTGTCAATTGGAGTGACTTTTATCGAAAAAAAATGCAGATGAAAGTTAATAAGTCTTTAATTTATACTAGGGGAGCCACCCACTGCTCAATTCGCTCGCTAACCCCCGTTTGCCGCCATCGGCGGTGGCTCAATGCCACCTGCAGCGGGTGGCAATTTTTAGCGAAAAAAAAAACCTTACTTGTTGCATTTGATAAATGTAACAAGTTAGTCAGCAATTGATTACATACTGGGGACTCTACCCTCTGCTCAGTTCGCTCGCTAACCCCCGTTCGCCACCAATGGTGGCTCAATGCCGCCTGCAGCGGGTGGTTAATTTCGATTAAAAACTAACTTGTTGCATTTAATAATTAAAAAAAAGGAAATCTCTTTTAAAAAGGAGAGAAAGAATGAGAAGGACATTCGTGTCATCCGAATGAACAACTATACTGTAAGGATGCTGCTCTAACTAACATGTGAGGCATGTATTGCTATTCTTGTGTCAGCCTCTTCGAGGTCACAAGCTAATTCCATGCATTCAGTAGTTCCATTTGATGTTATTTTCCAGCATTTCTCATCACCAGCAAATAATTACTGTCTTCCCTGTAATTGACATTGGTATGCAGGTCTTTTCCACAAATCCAACTGAATAAAAGTTATTTTTATTGGAGCTCACTGTAAGAAACGGTAGCCAAGATCTAACTTTGAAGTCTCCTTTGATATTTGAATATAATACTGGAATTGTATCATCTTGGCGATGTGCTCGCTCAAAATCTTTAATAGAATTTGTTTTATACTTATCAAAAAATATATCAACTCTATTTCCAGGGCTATGAGTTATCTTTTGGAAGATGATATCGCTATTTTCGTTGATTGTCAGACCGTTAGGAATTTTGATTTTTCGGGGCAAAGACAATTCCATTAAAAATAAACCCTGTATTTTGTGGATACTCGAGTTGAACGAGTACATTCTTTTTTACAAAGTGCCAAATTTGACTTTTAACCGTCTTCCCTGGTAACAAGGGGTATGTCCATGCTCAGCTGTCAACCAGCCATGAACTGACATCTGCAACTGCTTATGTGACAAACAATAACTCGACGCAGACAGTCACGACTTTATAAATACTGGATATTGTGAGGAGATTGGGAATGACGACGACAACGATCTTTAAGCCAATTAAAGTAAGAGAATCTTATAAATACTCTTTTTCTTTAACATTGCATATTTTTAAAACTCAACATAAGATTGTTCGGGCAAACCTAACCTGGCAGTGTCACAATGTCGAGATTAAGATCAGCGTAGCCTTTACAATGCTACCAGGTTAGGTTTGCCTTAAGTATAGTTAAAAACTCATACAGCATAATTATTTTGATATTTTTTTTAAAAAGCTCTCCTCTTTTTTTATTTATTAAATGCAACAAATCAGTTTTTTTTCTCTAGAAATTAACCACCAGCTACAGGCGGCAATGAGCCACCGTAGGTGGTGAACGGGAGTTAGCGAGCGAATTGAGCAGAGGGCGGAGCCCCCATTATGTAATTAATTGCTGACTAACTTGTTACATTTATTAAATGCAACAAGTCAGTTTTTTCTCTAGAAAAAGCCACCCGCTGCAGGCGGCATCAGCGAACGGGGGTTAGCGAGCGAACCGAGCAGAGGGCGGAGCCCCTAGTATATAATTAAAGACTGACTAACTCATTTTGCCTTTTTTCCGCTAAAAGTCACTCCCATTGACAAAAAGCCAAAACTTCAAAAATTGATTATTTTGATGCTTTTTTTGGCAATTACTGTACAAATGCTACCGATTTCGGTTTCCGCCTTAGCATTTCGTAATCTGCACAAAAAACTGAAGAAAATGACACCTTGCCCAGCTTTATCGCAGAAATGACGCTATTTGTCGAAATTTTGGGTGCTAGCTGATAGACTATAGACGTGTTACATGATTGATGTTTGAAAATTTTATTCTGTAAATGAAGACGATTTAATTAGTTCAAATTGAAAAATAAATAAATAAATTGAAAAAGTATGAAAATGAGGTTCATTACGGTAAACATTTCCCGATACATTTTTGTTGAATATGTGAACTAAGTTATCTTTCTAGATTCACTTTGAGTGATATTTTACTCAACTTATAAACGATTTTTTTACGACATTGCTACCAGCAAATATCTAGATATATATAAATCTCGTGTCACGATGCATGTTCGTGGGAAATCCGAAACTACTGAACCGATTTTAATAAAATTTCACAACCATATGTAATTTGGCTCAACTTAAAAGATAGGATACTTTTTATTATTTAGGACTGCAAATTAAATGTTAATTATTTAATAATAGCGTGAACTAATTGTTTAGTTCTACGAATTTCTAATAGATGACGTTGTAAGTTAAATAATCGATACATTTCTAACATTGTTTGGCGTACTGCTAAATCACAGCACTATAAAAACTCCGAATCGTTACTAATATTTCCGTAGAACGTTTTGGGATTTCGCCGGTTTTTATTCACTTCCTGAGAAAATCAACTATCTTTGTCAAAACGTTATCACAAATTGCAGAAATGCAGCAGATTTTTGGAGTTATCAAATAGTTCATATTTGAGAACAGTGACAATAGCTGAAAAATCAAACTTCTTATATTTTTTGTATTGTGTACAGCGTCAGGGGTGCCCACAGGGGGGGGGGGGATTATAGCGCAGGTTGAACCATCAAAATTTTTGGGTGGTTTTTTTTAATTAATTTATTTAAATGTATTTATTGATTTATTTTTAATTTAAATTATTTGCTTTAATTTATTCTACTCTGTTTATATTTTATTACACCTTTTTATTTAGCTTGTGTGCGTGTGTGTGTGCATGTGTATGTCATTAGAAGTCAGAACTTTTTTAATAAAATAATAATAATAATAATAATAATTAAAAATAAGTAAAAATAAATAAATAAAAAATATTTTTTAAAAATAAATAAAATAAAAAAAAGAGAGCTAAAAAATAAAAAAGGAAAAGAGGGTTGAGAAATATTTGGGGTTAGGGGGGGACTTGCGCCATCGAACTTGGGGGGTATGGACACCCCTGTACTGATTTGCATTAGAAAAGGCTTAAGATTCCTTTTTAAATATGCTTTACATATTTTGCTATTTCGGTCATTTGTACTGCTGTGAGATTGTTTAAAGGATAAGATTATCCCTGAAAAAACATTCAAATAACTTTATGTTTAAAATTTGCGAATGATTGTGATCTTTATTTGACCAAGAAAAATAAAAGTTGAGTACGACTGAAATGAGTACAGCTAAAGAGAGTTGGGAATGATTCGATACTTTATTGCAACTCAACGATCCATTTTTTGAGTGCTAAAAATGCTGCTACACAAGAAAGAAAAATAAAACTACAGTGACACCCCGATGTGTTGTTATTGTGACCCCTTAAATTCAACCTTACTTGGAAAATTTTGTCTAGCGATTCGGCAAACTTGAAAACAGTATATTGCGTTTTTTAAATGATGCTTCATGTCTCGTCTCATTAGGTGTAATACTGTAAAAAAATTCCGAACGTTACTAGTTATTTAACTGGAACGTTCCGGGATTTTCACAGGTTTCCACCTATTTCCTCGTAAAATCAAGTTTCATTGTCAAAACGTTCCCTGAATTGCTACAACTTGCACGAATGCAGACGTTTCACTCTCGTGAAAAACATTTTTAGTTGCTAGTTCAAAAACTGAATGGACGTGTTTATAAAGTGTATCGGCTTTTGATCCATTACGGCGCAATTCAGATCGATTAAGTCCCCGGTGGGAGCGTAATAAATCAGTGGATATCTTTGCGAGATGAGAAGCTTGGTTCTTACTCGCAATTCTCTCTTAGATACGGTTGCTCTAATGCTTCTGGAACTTTTTTGGTTAATCAGGAAGGTTCTAATCAGCTTCGTTAAACCTATCAACTTAAAATCCTTTAAACTACCGATTCAATTTTTCTGCAAGGTTTCCGAGACATGGCTGGCTTTAACAGGGGATATTTCTTAATTCTTCCATAAGTTTCATGAAAATTTCAGAAAGGTTTTTTCTTTTAGCAGAAAAACTTCCTGGTTTCTGCAAGACATGATTGCGATTGAGAGAATTTGGGCACACAAGCTGCCTTTTTTATTTTCCATGAATGTTTCTGAATCGTTTCTACAGTGAGTATGTTAACTTTTTCGCGTTTTATCATTTGAAAAAAAAAAAAAAAATCCACTCTGTAAATTAAGTATTCCCCTCCCAAATATTTAAATTCAAGCCGCCCCCCCCTCAAAAAAACAGACATAACTTAACGAATAATTATAGAAAATTAAAAACATGAGATTAAAAAAAATAATAAAAAATTAAGCATTCATTTCATTAGTGAGCCATTATATAAATTATACTTATTTTTAAATTGGCTATTAAAATCCTTTTTTGAATACAATTCGATAAAATTCTGAAAAAAGGATTCATTTGATTGCTCATTCTATTCAGAGGAAAAATAATAAATAATTAATTAGACTTAATAATTATTGCTATTATTTCGTCTCTTCTGATTTCTTAATTATCAAATAAACATCCATTGATTGCATTTTTATCCATTGTGTTAAGATTAAGATTTTGTTTCAAACAAATTAAATATTTATGTGGATGTAAGCTCATTAAAACTTACATCCAAATAAATATTAATGCTGACAGTAAATCTGACAGCATTATATAAGACCCCAAATGAACTTTAGCATTATCCAATATGTTACATTTTTTACATTCTACGTATCCTTAAATATACTTTAATGTGACAAAAATGTTTTTAAATAATTTGATTTGCTGTTAAAATTCTCTAATGCTGTCAGGAATGCAATTAAGATCTTTTTTAGAATTCTAGAATTTATTCCGGTAGAATTTGGTGTATCATTAGGGTTTTTTTTTTCCCTCAGAAAAGTATTTTGATTTGACCGGTTTGCGATAATCAATCCTAATGTATAAAAATCTTCTGTGCGGACGTTTGTCATCATAAGGCTTTTAAACGGCTGGATCGATTTTTATCAAAATTTTTGTGTGTAATTAAATTGTGGCAGGCATGGTTTCGAAGCGCGATGGATCGAATCGGAAACGTTTTTGTTAATTAATTAATTAATTAAAACATTGGATGGTTACATCTCCCAAATGATTAATATTTATTTTAACCTATTGTTGAGCGAGAACTGAAATAAATAATAAATATTTAACCCGTTGCCAAAGGACAATAAGAAAGCCAGCTCCGCTTTTTATAATGAAATTTCCTACTGTGATATGTCAATTGAGAATAGATAAAACGTAGAGAGAGATAGAGAGAGTGGAAGCCTTCATTTCTTGAAGGCAACGATTTTAACTCCCGTGATATATTTTAAAGTTAAGTACTGGAAGGCTCACGCAAAACGTGTGTTCTGTCGTCGTAGTTGAACTATGTGACCGGATCGGTGCTTTAGGTTTTCCTAACCAAATGATCAGAAAGTACCGTACCTAGCAAAATTTGTTTCTCGACACAAAATCCATCTGAGTTTTGGCACCAATGTCAAGAATACTTTAAAGATTATCAAACTAATCAGTACATTATTAAAGGAAAAGTTGATGGTATTTAAAATTGAAACAAATTTTATTTTCGTGCAGATAAATTACAACGGGGTAGTTATGTACACAAAAGATCAGTGCAGTGGAAGATCTTTATCTTTGGTGGAAAGAACAAACTAAGCAATATAAGAGGTTTTAAAAGTTTTCGTTCAAAAGATCGGACCTCTAATCGGTCGGAGTTTTCGCTCACTGATCGGCTGGATTACAGTAACGTAGTGGCTTGGCGACTTTGCCTATAAACAATAGAGTTGCGTGATCATTTGTTTACATTTTAAAGCTACTGTTAATGTAATTTATTGTATTTTTGTACTTGGCGAAACATTTCAAACTGCAAAGAATTGTTTTATGTTTTTAAAGAGTGTTTAGTTAAATGATTAAATACTCTCCCCCCCCTTTACATCGAGAAGGGGGGAGGGAGTGGTTTCCGCTTATGCAGAGAATTGTTTTTACCTTAATCATTTTTTAAAACGATATCCTTTCGATTGTTTTATTTTTTTATTTTTATTCTTCATATGGGGGATGTTGCAGCGCGATTTCCTGTTTGTTCCAGATGGGTAGTTAGTTTTTTACACTTAATATCTGAGGACGCTTTTTATCTTTTGAGTTTGGCTGAAGGAACAAATCATCAAGTACGGGAGAAAAAATAATTAATAAAATAGCTGCTTAATAGGCATTACTGTAAAAAAATTCCCAAACGTTACAGAGCATTTCCGTAGAACGTTTTGGGATTTTAATAGTTTTTATCCACTTCCTGGAAAAATTCAGTATCATTGTCAAAAACGTTCCTGAATACCCACAAATGGCACGAATGCAGACTTCTCACTCTGGCGAAAAATATTTTTAGCTCCCAGTTTAAAGATTAACTGAGCGAATTTATAAAATGTATCGTGGTTTACTTCCGATAGCTGCCTGTCCAGACTGGTAGCGCTTTCAAAGGGTGTAAATAAGTCTATGGATTCAGGTGCTTTGGAAGACGTGCAGGCGAGTAAAAATCGTGGTTGTTACTTGCAATTCTGTCCTAGCTCTGGCCTTGTTTGAAATACCGCTTTAGGAACCATTTTGATAAATCGGAAAGGTGCCAAGGTATTACATTGCAGCTACTTAAGTTTGGTCTAAAGTTGTACAGACAAAACTGGTGTTAAGATTTCTAAACACTTCAGGAGGCTTCCGGAATATTTTAGGAAGGTTACTGAATTTTAGCGGAAAAGATTTCCGGTTTTTGTCATATATGTTACTGGCAGAAATTGGGCACATCAGCTTCCTATTACTATATTCCATGAACGTTTCTGAATCGTTTTTACGCTGATTAGATAAATAAAGTTATAATAAATACACGCATTCTGACACCAAGCACAGCTTAAAACGTTTTCTTTTTTTCTTATTTTTTTGCCACAAAACGGTTCAAATACTTGATAGTTTATTAAAATTTTTTAACTTTTCAATTTTCAAGTTTGAACAGAACAACGTCTGTCGGGTCCTTTAGTTGGGTAATAAAAAAGTGTTTTGCAAAACATGGCACTTAGGAAAAGTTTTATTTTCCTAATTTCTCACTTCTGCTTTTAATTGAATGGTAGATGTTGACTCCTTCATCTTAGCATAAAAACAATAAGTTTTGTCTACAACTAAACAAGCCTACTTTCCCGTGCACCACCATCGAATTTCTAGCATCTGAAGAATACTTTCTTAATTAGCTGAGGCTGTGAAATATGTTAAGCTTACCGATTTATTATTTAAAGCTGATTTCTCTAACTAAAATATACATCTATCATCTGAGGAAATATGCGTATAAAATATAAGTAAACGAACAAATATAGAGGTAGGACCTTTTTAACAGTGCATCTAACATATTTTTTCCGAAAAAAAAAACTTATTTTCAAAATAAAAATAACAATAATAATAGTAATCTATACATACAAACAAGATGTACATATAATAAAATAAAATGTTTGTTCGTGTGTGTGTGTGTTTGTGGCGCGTATCCCAGAAAAACGGTAACGCATAGAAAGATGAAATTTGGTATACAGGTGTAGTTTTTGCCGAAGATGTGCACCTCGGGTTTCGATTTTCGAAATTTTAATTAGAAAAAAAGTTATTTGATGCTTTATGCTATTTTTAGCACTTTTTAGTACTTTTAACCGCACAGACCCCGAACCAATTGCGCCAGACGGATATTTTTTGTACTATAGTGTAGGAAATTTAATTTTAAATATGATGAATGAAACAATTTTGAAGATAGAGAAATTTTTGTATTTTTTATAGGTTTTTGAAAAAACCTTTATTTTACATTTTTTTCTGGGTTTAGGTTTTTTTTCGAAACCCATCCTGCAAAAAGTATTGAACCCTCAATTCTAAAATTTTAGTTGGTAATAGGAAAGACATTCCGCCCCCTTCAGAAGAAAAAAGTTTTGAAAAATACGCAATAGTTTTTTTTTTTTTTACAATTTTTTTAATGCAGAACACAACGCGAGCTGTTCGCTTGCCGGCTGAGTTCTAAACTTACCTCATCGCGTGATCCAACTAAAATCGTTTGCATTTTCTTCACTTTTTTTTTTTTTATTTTTTTATTTTTTTTGCAAGCGCTACTTTTTGCACACTACGGGGAACATAGAGCCTTTTTTTTTGCGGGATATTTTAATTAAATAAATAAAGCCCGCGGTTTTTTGCTTGATCTTTGTTTTTGTTACGGATTAGCGGTTAGGTTAGGTAGATACAGAGATAGAGACTGAGTGGACAAAAAATATTTTTTTCGAATTAATTCTTATATAAGGTCAGTTGGGGTAAGTGCGGTCTTGGGGCAAGTGCGTCTTAGGTTAATAATCAGAAACCGGGAACATTTGCAAGGCTGCTGTCATCTGGGTAGCTTGGTAAACGTTATTACTTTGCACTGCGTACGTTCGATTGCGCTACTTGAATGGTAACTCTACTCCCTCCCTGGTTTCCTAACTTTTCTCATTCCCACTTAGAGTGCCATGTTGTTATGGTTCGAGAAATCATCGTTTCTTCTGTTGTTGTTCTCACTTTTTCGTACTTCCAAAACGTAAGTACAACTATTTCATGTCTGCTTTTTGTATTTTTGAAGCTAATATTTATTATTTTTTACTTTTAAATCAATTAATTTTAGAGCTGCAATTGCCCCAGTAAATTATACGACTGGGAAAGTGCGGCCCGAAAAAGAGAGGCAAGTGCAGTCTCGCATTTTTTGGGGCTGCACTTTCCCATTAATCTGGCAATGTTATTTTATGACAGATATAATTTGTTCGCAACGATTTAATGAAGCAATGTAATTAATTTGTAATCCTTCCGAAATTATTTGAGGAGGAAGAAAGTGACGATAACGAAAATATGAGTTTAAGGGAAAATTCACATGATGAAATGACAGTCGAAGAAATGATTGCCACAGAGTAAAAACAGCAAGAAGATATCATTCAGTGGGGAAGGCATCCAACGGAGAGAAAGGTAGGCGACTGGGTTCTTGTGAGATTTTCTACAAAAAAGATGACTAAACATTTTGTAGGACAAATTACTAATACAAATGATGATAATTTCCCTGAAATTAAATTTTTAAAGTTAAAAGCGGCTGGAAATTATAGCACTGTGTTTAGTTATCCTTCAAGAGACGACGCGACGTTAGCGAGATCCAAGACGACGACGAAGCATCAATTCTTCCAAATGCCTCTTCAGATCGTAGAGGAAATTTGATATTCCTAGTAACGTTTTCAGAATATAATATAAATTAAATTGTGAATTACTATACTTATTTATTGTTAATTACTATACTAAGTGTACTTATACAAAAAAATATGTTCAAGTTCGCCAAAGACATGTTACCTTTTGTCAGTTGTATAGTTACCCTTTGTATTATTAAGTTAATATTTTATAAGTTCGTTGATATTCAAGTTTTAAAGATTATTCCTTTCCAAGTTTTGTTTTTGTTTTTTTAAGCTTATTAGCATAATAAAAGTTATCTTTCATGTTCCTTATTTAATTTAAAATAAAAACTTCATAATTTTGTTTAATAATCCACTGTTCCTTGAACGTTCTTCATTTTACATTGACAGGTTTCGTTAGGAAAAATGTAATAACTTCCCAATGAATAGGTGAAAATTAAAATAAAAAAATCGTTTTTAATCAAGAAAAAATACTCTATTGAATGCACTTGCCCCTTATTTTCTCAAACGGTTTTTAAAAAAAAAATTCAGATAGGTGATGCTCTTGCCCCACTTTTATTGAGAAAGTGCGGCCCTAGAGCACAATAGTTTAAAATGTGTTTTTTTTTTCAACTTTTTTACCTGCAATGATTTTAACAGGCTCATGTCTCGGGAAACACACTAAAACAGGTAACATACGAAATAAAAATCAAAAAATTTGTATCAAGTCTTGTAATGTCTAGGCCTTAATGGAGTCGAGCTGTACATTTTAAGGGCTGCACTTCCCCCAACTCACCTTAAATAAAAAAATGTTGTTAATTACTGTCAGAGGTAGATATGCATAGATCGTATAGATAGATAGATAGATATAGAGGTAGATATAGTAGATGGACAGCAAGAAAGAGACAAGCCTGTCATTTAAGGAACTTCAACGGGATGTCAATGCCCCCCCCCCCCACACACACACCATGACTTTGAAAAAACAATGCTATCACATAAAAGTGGAAGTGCTTTCTGTTATTTTTCGACAAATTTCGCATGAAGAGTACAACGTTTGTGTCTCCCCTCCCCTCCTTTAAAAATATTCCAAACGACGGAACTGGAGATAGATCTAGCAGATATTTTATTCAAACTACTAATGATATAGATTGATTGATACCGCGACGAAATTTATTTAAGCAGCCGCCGACGGCGGCAACATTGGCGTAAAAAGGTGAACGATAATATTAAAATATATAGAGAAAAACATTGATTAATACCGTCGCTAAATTGTCTAAGCAGTCGCCGAAGGCGGCAACCTTGGCGCAAAAAGGTTGACCAGCAGGTTGCCGTAGGCGGCTAGTAATAATAATAAAGGAAAAATAAAAAGCACATCAAAATAAATGTATTTATTTCAAAAAAGTTTGTTGCTCTTTCTTTTTTATTAAAAAAAATCGCCTCGGATTTTATTTTCTCACTTAAAAAAAAAAACTAAAACAGGATTACTTTAGAACAGTAGTGACCAACCTTTTCAAAGCCCAACGCTTGCTCTTCATATTAAAAACAATCCTGCGGGCAATAACGCCTATAAAAACTCAGAAAAAAAATCATTATTTTATTAATAGCATGGGAAAATGTGAAAAAGGAAAGAGAATTACAGATCATTGATTGTCGATACCAATTATTTGATGCTTACTTTACTAAATGCATGTTTTAGTAAACAATTACTGAATATTACGCTCCAGATTTGTGACATTGTCACTAATCGTGCTCTCTGATTTGTAACATTAGACAAAACAACGGGCCGCATTCGTCCCGCAGCTCGAGGTTGAACCCCAGTGTTTTAGAGTATAAAAACAGATAATAAAATGTTTTCTTTAATAAATATTTTTCGTCAAAAATAAATTCATCTACACAACTAGTTCTTTCTGTTAAAAATAATGTAACCTCCCAATTTCTTTTTGCTATTTACCATCGCCAAAAATAAAATAAAGAAATTTTAACTTTACACTAAAATTAGGAATTATCTACCTTATTCTATTGAGTTACTAAGTCAGTTCAACACATATAAAAACAAATCTTGTGGCTACTTCTAGGTACTTCGTTTGAAGAAGACATATCAATGTAGATGGGAATTTTAGTAGGTCCCATTGCAAGTGATTCACCCAGCAATCTTTTCTATCATCATCCCAGCCCACTTTTCTATCATAACGATCAACCATCTTCAGTATAGTTCCGCTAAAAGAAAAAAAATTAAATGTGTCATCTACTAAATGTGACACCACCACACTAAAAACCTTTTAAAACGTTCCTGGAAAATAATGGGCATCTATTTCTAAGATAAGAAGAAAGTAAATTCCATTAAGAAAAACCGGTGTTTTTGAGTATTTCAGTGCAATAAATTAAATCTTGATGTTTTCCAAATAGTTTTAATACTTTTATTTTGCCTCTCATGTAAAGCACTAAAGCAAAAATTATTACATGTAAAAAAATATGAGCTTGACATTTTTATATTAACCTTTGTCGCGAATACTTTTTTTTCTTCCATTCCAGTTTTTCAAGGCTTTATTTATTTTTTATTTAATTATTTATTTTTTTATTTATTTTTTTGTAGGAGCTCGTGAGGTTAATATTATTCACAATCGATGTCTTTACCAACAACAATAATTCTGCTTTGTATTTTATGTGTATGCTTTTCAATTAGTTTAAATTTAAAAAAAGACATCCTAAAAATAGGAGAACTAATATGTAGTACAGCTCATTTTATATCCGTTTAATGGTGAAATAATGATGTTTTTTTTTCTTTCATTTTCTCGTAGTTTGATCTCGACAGGGATGAATCAAATATATCTCATTTGTACAGATTGCAAAATTTACGAACTTTGCATGCACATTTTATCATAACACAAGCCGGATATAAAATATCTACAAAAAAAGGGGGGGGAGCTTTGATCATGCTTTTTTTTAATAGCTGAAGTCGACTGGGATTTCTAATATCTAAGTTATAACGATGTATTCAAGGTGTGTATCCCTTTTCTGCTCGATACAAATTTTCCAGTTTTTCACTTCTTTTTTTATCTGTTTTTACATTTGACCCAATGTAAAATTCTTACTTCTTGTCTGATAGATATTTTGGTTATCATGATATATTTATGGTCTGTACCAATTTTAAGCTCCATACGCATTTTTCTGAACTGTCTCGTTTTTTTTTTTTTTCTGTCTATATTGCCCTTCTTATTAAGTGTATGGAAAAAAGGTCGCACTGGTTGTTTTCCGAATTTAAGTTTTCAATCACTTGTAAAATCTCTTTTCTTAAACGTTTTTTAAAGTAATTAAAATAACAGTAAAAAAATAGAACAATGTTTACTTGCTTTTAATTATCATATATTTTTTGACACGTAGACTCTTTTTCAGTTTTTCTGTGATTCTATCAAGAAAACTAAAAATGTTTTTGAAAATTTCCGCAAATTAGTCACATACTGGATAGTTTAACCAATTTCATATAATGTCCAAGTTGTAATTTCTAGCTGTTAAAAAACTAATTTTGCTATTAACCCCTGATTTCGTGCGAAAATTTAATCATCCATACACACTCGTACTTCAATTTGTGAATACGAGTTTAAATCCCTTACTAGGCTGTCATCTCTAACGAAGCCAAATTCCAAAAGAAGCAATGTACTGATAGACAATTACTGAAAATAGAATCAGGAATTTCGAAATTTATCTTCCTTTCAAATAAAGCATTGGGGAATGACTTATAATGTATAAAAGGATTTACATCATGAATGTCCTGAAATGACTCATGCAAGAATTTACTGTCATGTAAGTCGCGAATAAATCCTTCCGTAGATTTGCAAATTTCCAAAGTAGCGTCGAAAGTACCCTTAACTGCTAGACAAGACTTTGTAAATATTTTACAAAGTCAGAGTCTGTAAGAAGATTATAGGTATTAAACGATTACATCCAGATTACAAAAGTTTCATTTAGAAAATCTGGGGGGGGGGATCAAATTAAAAATAGATTGTACCTAAATATAACTCTTTCATTTTAATTGGTGCATAGCTCATTTGGTACAATCTGAAATTTTGGTTCTGCTGAAAAAGTGAACATTCGTCCCTGTTTGAAGACTAATAACACTAGTTAAACGTGTTAAGTGTTTTTTTTTCTTTTTTCAGAAATAATTTTATCTAAGAAAATCTGCTACTTAAGGGATTGTCTTCATAATAAAATATGCATCAGCTTTAAAATTTCTATGAAAACCTGTAATTAGCATACTGTCCCGTAACGGTGAAAGAAAGAAGAAAAACTCATGATAAAAAGTTTAATGCATCCAAAAAATATCACTGAAAAAAGAAAAAAAAATGTCAACATTTAATAAAATAGTCGCTTAAATGATGAATAAATAAAATTGGAAAGAAGGGTTTTGAGATTGTGGAACATGTACAGGGTGTTCCAAAAATGACTGATATGTTTGAAAAATCAATAAAAACTAAACGGACGGCGATAGAAAAATGTTGCGTTATGCTTGGGACAATACCAAAAAACGTTCATATGGACAAACTTTAAAAATTAGTCACAATGTTCCTCAACAGATGGCGCTACATGTAATTTAAAAGGTATAAACGAAAACGCAATCCCTAAGATCGCCAAAATAACCGGTATACTTCAAGAATCAACTAAGACAAAACGGGCAGCGACAGAAATACACTGCTTATTTGCAATTTTCTTGAAAAAGCTGTAAATTTTCAGACAGACACTCCTGAGGTCTCCTTTAAATACATGCGGCGCCATATGTTAAGGAACATTGTAACTAATTTTGAAAGTTTGTCTGTCTGAAAATTTACTGTTGTCCCAAGCATAATGCATTAATTGGTATATTTTTGTCGCTGCCCGTTTTGCTTTTATTGTTATTTCAAATGGGTCAATCATTTTTGGAAAACCCAGTATATAGTTCGGCTTGGTCAATTAACCAAGCATCTACCTCGCAAAGATCTCGATGGGACATTGCAAACTTGCAGCGTGTACACTAAAATAAACACGATCAGTCAATCTTTAAACTGGGAGCTGAAAACATTTTTGCCAACAGTCAAAAGTCTTTACTCGTGCAACTAGTAGAAATTCAGGAAAAAACTTTGCAATAATACTTTATTTTACTGGGAAATAGCTAAAAACCTGTGAAATCTCGAAACATTCCGTGGAAATAATCAGTAACGTTTCGGATTTTTTTTTCTTTTGGTCTTTTTTTCTAATTTAACATTTTAAGGACTTCGTTTTAAGCCTATCCTAAATGCTGTAAATTTTAATTAGCTACATAGATAGAACAATAATCAAATGGCAAATTTTTACTCAAAAAAGAAAATTTTATAAATCGCTGCATGAGGGAATTATAAAAAAAATAATGAAAAAATACTCTTGCCTGCAATAAAAAAAAAAGATCATTTTATTGCGAGCACAAGCAACAACTTTATATCCCAGAATACACCCGGTCAATTACTGCTAATTCGTGAGCAGCGTCATTTACCAATTATAACTAAAAATTCAAAAAAAAAAAAAAAAAAAAGAACTTCGTCCACCTGTACCCCCCGTCTTACTGTGCCCTATCCTTCCCTCTAGATTGTCAAAATACCAAAGAGAAAATAAAAGAAAAAACTCATGATCCAAAACTTAACAACATCTTAATACCACCATCAATTTTTAAAAGTTAAAATCATCGAATTGTAGCAAAATCTATACAGCCAGCAATAAAAAAAATTTCAAAATGAAAAATCGATTTAAGAAACTTACTTAAAACTCCTTCTTTGCTCAGCAGTTGCAGCTATGTTTACATAGAATTTCATTGTAAGAACAGTATTTTGTTCTCACGTCATAATTTTTTATTGTTAATTACATTTAGCCGTTGTATAACGATCATTTTTCCATCACAACTCTATTACAATTACTTACATCACGAACTTATTAACATGTATAAAAATGTAATCTTAATTTTTTTCCTTTTTATGCGTTTATTATAAACTAGCGGCCCGTCCCGATCTACTTCGGGGAAAAAACTATCTCTCTTTAATAAAATGTTAGGCAAGCACTTTTTAAACTAAAATTTAACAGTTAGCAATATTTTTAGTTCGCTTTTTATAAGATTTGAAACAAATTGATTTACTTTATCTCCTGATCAAGAGAGACCAACATTAAATTCCCACTGAACAACACAACCTTCCTGTATGTAACGTTGCAATACGATTGTATAATTTTACGCTTGAACTTCGTATTTGATAATGGGGATGGTATAAGAAATTTTCATTGGAAATTGAAAAGAAAATATGCAAAGACCATGGGGATGCAAGAAATATGAGCCAACTAATTTGCTGCTGGTGCTATAAGAACAATGCTCTAAATCATATTATTCCGTGGTAAGTTTAATTGGGATCCAATTCCATTGTGAAGATTAAGAAAATTAAAGTTTCGCAATAAAGTTATTGGGATATCGCCTTTAGTTTTAAAAGCATGAAGAGAAATCCTGGGGAGTTAAGAGGGTCGAGGAATTCACGTGACTGATGCACAGCGTTGTTGGCAAAAACTATGACCTTCTCGCTTATCCACGTGTAATTATTATTCTTGGCTTCAGGATAAACATTGAGGATCAACTCATTTAAAAGGAATTTCCCAACTCAGCTATTTTGATAAGATATCTTTTCCTAGGTATTTTTTCGTTACTTACTTGTAATAAAGAGTCTAGTAATGCTTACCACCATCTCCTAAACGGGCTCTTAAAGTTGTTCTTAAGATACAGAGATTGTAAAGAGCACCTAAAAGGAGACATTTAATTCAGGCTTGAAGTATAATTTCACGCTATCCAAGGGTACCACAGGAAGAGTTAGATGAAAGTCACCGTCAAATACGAAAGTGACACCTCTCATACTTTTGTCTGAACCTTTTTGGTTTTTTAGTGTTCTGTCTGCGCCTTTTATAGCCGAACGGTGACGCAATTTTCTCCCATTCGAGAAACATAGGATGTCAAGGGGATGAACGGAAGCACATGGGAGCGTTAGACTTCAGAAAAATTCTGAAAGCAAAAACGTTAGCCCCCAAAACAGAATCAGTAAGGTGCATTTATTCTCTTTTCAACTATCTCAGCCTGTTTTTATCTATCTTTTTAACTCTTGAATTTACTGAAATGACACCACTGCACTTACACCACCACCGTTGTTGAGGAGTGGTCAAGTTTGACTAAAATCACTGCTACTGAAACTGCTGATGAATGAAGCTTTGGAAAATTTCCTTGTAGTGCTTTAGATGTTGAATTCTGCTTGAAATTACGAACTGAAGTACAGGTGTCCCTCGCATAACGCGGTTAATTCGTACCGTATAGTATCGAAACCGTGTTATACGAGACGTTTTTAAAAATAACTTTTTTACCTATTTTTAATTCTAATTATATATGCACATGAGAAAAATCAGGTTAAGATGAATCGTGTTATACCGAAACCGTGTTATATACGAGCCTAAGAAATAATGTAAATCAAGGGATGTGTACCGTGTTGCATAGAAATCAAGTTTCATAAAAACAAAGTAAAGTATTAGAGTTATTAGTAAAAGTTAACGGAATGTATTAAACAAAAATGAAATGGCATATTTAAGAAATGTAACATTCATGTTGCATCAAAACCACGAAGCATTAAATTCAAGTTTCGAACCGAAAAATATCGAAACCGCGTTATAATAATCGCAAATTTGGCACCGTGCAATATCGAAGCCGTGTTGTAGAAGTACAGTGTTATACGAGTAACGCCTGTATTAAAAAAGGTTCTCGTCGCTGAAAACCGAGAGAGTTTCATAAGATCCTTTCTAGCTTCTGGTGCTTTGATGACAAAGTTGGCCAGCAATGTAGTTTCACCTTACCCACCAAAAACTAGTGAGTAAATTTTGCAATGCAGTAATTTTTTCCAGGTCTTCTTTTACGGGGCTAGTAACCGCCTTAAATGCAATAATCTAGCGACTTTTAAGTCTTTTGTACAACCTCAAAATAAAAGATTTTGACAGTTTTATTTATTTATAAATTTTCTGTTTAGTTTTTAACCCATTAATAAAGGATTTTCACTGTGAAAAAATCCCTTGCAAAATGATTTAATCTGCAGAAAAAAACCACGAAATTTTAAAAACAATGCGCAAGCTGGGAATTCAGTAAAATGTCTTTTTAATTTTCATTTTAATTACTAACCCCCCCCCCCCCCTCCTGGTAAATTTTTCACAGCATAGCGTTCTGAAAACAGGAAAACATGAGCCAATGAACTACTAAGCTTTCAAAATCAAGTTTAATCTAACAGCATCTGTTATTTAGTAAAACAACCAGTTTTATCTTTTTGTCACTAAGAGAGAATAATGCCTATTAGTACTTCATTCTCGGACAGTTTCATTTTAAACGCGCATGGAAGTCTCTTCGCGTCTTAGGCGGAGAGCTATCTAAATGAACAATTAGTCGTCGTATTTCTTGCGAAACTTATGGTTACGATATGCAGCAATAGCTATGGAATTCGAGCAAATAGTATGGGCAATTGTTGTTGGATTTATAAAATACCTTGAATCAAAATTAACTATAATATACTTAATTATGAGGTTACGCGTTTTATCGTCGTTTCAGAAGTTTTCGGCGCAGTTTTTTTCCACATTTCCCGTGAAACTGTACTTACAGCATTAACAGTTAAAGTCAGAATATCGAGCAAGGCCATACATTAAAAGTGATCTGAGATGCGCTTTTCCACTAGTTACAACCTAATCCAATGAACCTGTCCGGAGCTAACAGTGGTTATCCTTTTTCTTTTCTTTTCTTTCTTTTCTTTTTCTTTTTTTGATGTTTTGAAAGGGTCATGTTGTATGGTATATAACATGCCTCTTTCACCGAGATAATAGCTAACTTCGAATATAATTCGTTGATTACATGTGTTCTACTAAGAATATGTTAAAAAAATGTATCAGTAGAAAAATTAAATTCTGTTTATACAAAATTATCTATAGTTTTATTCAATAACCAGATTCAACTATCTCATCTAAATTAAGTACCATTTAGCTTTTGATTGTGCACTTGTATTGACCACATACGGTGGTTTAAAATGGGAGAGGGGAAGTGAGCTCACACATCAGCATCAAAATACTGGACATCTGCACCTCTGGCATCAGGACCTCTGCCATACTCCAATTTTTGGAAGACATCATGGCAGACATGGAGGTCACGGAAATTAAGGTAATGGTAGTTATTAACACGGTAAAGCTACAGTCCTCATAGCCTCATAGGTTATTAAAAAAAAAAACTCAATTGATTACTAGAGTACTTAAAGCTACCAGGCTGTTTATCCAGAACTTTTAAATACATTAAATTTATTTTCAAATACTGCGGGTTTTGAAAAACTTAATAAAGCATAGTAAAAATTTGACACTGAATATATGGCAGAAGTTATTTTTTAAAAAAAATCGATCTTTTATAGTAGTGCAAAATGTGTTAGGTGCTTTGTCATAACAAACGCATAAATTCCGTTTTAAATATTTATATAGTTTTCATCTAAATTTCATTTTTTACGGTATATTAAACATTTTTTTGAATTTAAATTGAGGTAACTTTAAATTTCGAAATGAATACTTCGCCTTTGACGGTGCAAAAATGCGTAAAAGTTTCAAATGACGATCTCACAGAAGCTTATTTTTTTTAATTAGAAATGAGAAAGACCATTTTGGATTGCATGAAAAAGTTTTTTGAAAAATTGATCTATTTTCAAATATTTCAAAACACTGATGAAGAATTATTAAAAACACTAGCAAAAATACCCGGCGTTGCCTGGGTCAGTAATAATTATGAGAAAAAATCGTTACTTGTTTTTGTTTTCTGGTTTAAGTGAAAGAATTTAAAACACATCTTTTTGACTAATTAAAAATCGAGTTTCTTCCTTGCCCATGAAAGTAAAATAGCAATAAGTATAAAGAACAAAATAGTATTGATTTAGAAACGAAAGCACTATGAAATACACCGCCAGCTCTGTCATTTCCAGCCGAGGACTGCAGTTTCGTGCTTATTAGCACTCATCAGCCCGACATAGGAAAGTGACTGAGCTGGAAGTGGAAAACCTCTTAAGGAAGCCAAGATTTCTGCCCAAGTATTTCTGCATTAGCCCTGGCTATTGAGAAAGCACTATAGTTAAACATATACAAATTTCCAAAACATGAAATTATTCTTCTTATATTTAAAAAGATTAATCTGTTGATACTTTTTTTTTTTAACATGGAGTCTAAAACCTTCTCTGTATTGCTATTGAAGTTGCTCGTAATCCCCTTATACTTGCTTTAGTTTTTTTAGGAAATTTCAGTCATTGTGGGCTCTTGGTGCGATTTTACCGAATTTGCGGGAATCGTTTTGGGATACCTTCGATGATGCTCCCTACTTCTTTTCTTACTTTGTAAAACGATATGATATTAATTTTCGTTAAAGATAAAATGGCGCTAAAGAGTTTCATCCGAAATGTTTCCAAAATAAGTAGTAAAATTTGGCGATTGTTTGAAATTGTGCAGAAAGGAAAATAAATGGAAGTTTTTGTGCTGTTTATGGATTTGCCTAATTTAGTTGCTGGATTATTTAACACAGTAAAAAAAGTTTTTTAAAGATTCTTTGATTGGCGATATTTTGTTTACATGGTGAAAGCTGAGAAACATTATGACGTAGTCTTCGGCTTCAAAAACAGCGACGTTGAAAAAAACTGCCAAATGCATCAGCTACGGAAATCTTTCTGCAAAATTTTTGGCGATCTGCTGGTTGATTGGATGATGAGCAAGTGTTCAATCAGCATAAATAATAATAAAAACCATTAATTACATTAAAGTTCCGTTTAAATGGAAAATAATCAGACAAATCATATATTATTTGCCAATCTTGTACAAAAATCTTACTTCAAGATTTGACTTGAGAAAAGCCTTGAACAGTCACGAAATGCAAAGATAGTCAACAATACAGCAATTGTCGCTATCGACAGGGAGTTGAGATGATACACTAAATACTGTATTTGGTTGAAGAAAGCCTTCGAACATGGAACTAAAAAGCTCATAGCTCGTTTTTTATTCTACTTAGAAATTTCGAATAGGTGCCATCTTCAGCAGAAAAATCAGAGCTTTCGATGGACATATAATGTAAATATGTGCAAGTATTTTTTCATCCCTATATTAGAGAATTTATACGAAAATTGTATTTTATTGCTCCCCTAAGGGGGTTTTGCCCCCCATAACGGGACGAAAACTACCCTATGTGTTATTCTGACGCATAAGCAATATTATGGTAAAGTTTCATGAAAATCCGTTCAGTAGTTTTTGCGTGAAAGAGTAACAAACATCCATACATCCATACAGACAAACTTTCGCATATATAATAGTAGTAAGAAGATGACGATGAAATTCCTGAGAAAGCAATGTCATGCTTGCTCCAGAGAGGCCTTGATTCAAAATTTACATTATGATTACTTTTAATATTGCTGTTGTTAGGCAACAAATTTTCGAAACAATCGGTTTAATCTTTAATCATTTGATATGGAAATTACATGGCATTTACTGTTTTCGATCACGACGTTCTTAAACTAAGTTTTTTAGCAATAAATTTTAGCCTAAGTTGTAACCCGATTATGTAGCTATCTATGGTGAAAAAATGGTTAAAATCCCTCCAGTAGTTTCGAAGTTTACCCCGGACATCCGGACAGAGATTAGTCCTTTATGTATAAAGATGAGGATGCAATTCCTAAGAAAGCAATGTCATGCTTGCTCCAGAGAGGCCTTGATTCAAAATTTACATTATGATTACTTTTAATATTGCTGTTGTTAGGCAACAAATTTTCGAAACAATGGGTTTAATCTTTAATCATTTGATGTGGAAATTACATGACATTTACTGTTTTCGATCACGACGTTCTTAAACTAAGTTTTTTAGCAATAAATTATAGCCTACGTTCAACCCGATTATGTAGCTATCTATGGTGAAAAAATGGTTAAAATCAATCCAGTAGTTTTGAAGTTTGCCCGGACGTTTGACATCCGGACAGAGATTAGCCCTTTATGTATAAAGATTACCGTATTTTTGCACACATTTTACTCCATCTAATATATCTTAACGGTTAGCATTGTTTTTATAATAAAATAATTTTACTCCAGTTCTTTTTTCCCCACGTAAAACTCAATAAATAACAGGGTGGTTGGTCTTAACAAATTAATTAAAAGTTTTTCATCGCATGAACGAAAGAAAAAAAATATTCATTTATAATTTCGGTAAAACAAAATTACTGTTCTCCCCTTGAGTAATGAGAAACTTTATAAAGGAAGCACAAAAAATGTTACATCCTTTCTGAAGTTGTTATTAATTTTTTTATCATAAGTAATATAGTTTCGAGTAGATAGCATTTTTTAATGCAATAATTAATGGATGATACATTTTAAATACAGTAATATTCAATGTCTTAATTAATATTTCGGCTATGTCGTTGCATAATTTTTAAATTTTTCAGCCAAGGAAAGTCAGTAAAGCATAATTTTATAAGAGTTAAAGGGAAAAAATAGCACCGATTCTCTCTCTCTTTCAAACCAATTTCACCAAATTCTTAGGAAAAATTCAAGGATAGTTTAAGAAAGGTTACTGACATTTAGCGGAAAAGGTTACTAGTTTTTGCAAGATAGGTAACTGGCGGAAATTGGGCACATCAGCTGCCTATTATTTTCCAGGAACGTTTCTGAATTGTTTATACAGAGTGCATTCTTTATAATAAAAGAGTTCAACAAGAATATTTATTCGCAAAAATAAAATAAAATGATACTTATTATTCATTTTAATGAAACTTAGTTGCAGGAAAGAATCATTTGTAATTACATCAATTAATAACTTTCATTAATTCAGACGTTTTCATTTATTTACATGTCAAGCAACAAATAACAAGCAAAACACTATAATTTTTAAGTTATTTATACGACTGCGCAATTTATGATTTATCACACGATCTATTTTTCAGCATTACAGTAAAATGTCAAAGATTCATGAGCACTCCCACCGAGTTTTAATAAATTGCTACTCAAATAAATAAATCTTGCTAATAATAGGGCTGAAAGTCTGGATCTCTGTCCGGATATCTGTCTGGATGTCTGGATATCCGTGACGCGCATAGCGCTTAGACCGTTCGGCCGATTTTCATGAAATTTGGCACAGAATTAGTTTGTAGCATGGGGGTAGTTTGTAGCAAAAGGGCAATTTGGGCGATCTCCCGGAAGCGATCACCTTGATGGGGGCAATCACCTTGAAGCGATTTTTCGAAAATTCGATTTTGTTCTTTTTCTATTCCAATTTTAAGAACATTTTACCGAGCAAATTATCGTAACATGGACGAATAAATTATCATAACATGGATGAGCAAATTATCATAACATGGATGAGCAAATTATTATAGTAGGAAACCGTAACATGGACGAGCAAATGAACATAGCAAATTGGCGAGAAATTAATCATCCATTATTTGTAAATATACAGGGTAACCAAATGACCTTTTAATTTTCTACTACCTGTAAAACCATGCGGGTACCGCTTGTTACTAATAATAAAGCTGAATATCTGTACCTCTGTCCGGATGTCTGTCTGGATGTCTGTGACACGCATAGCCCCTAGACCGCTTGGCCGATTTTCATGAAATGTGGCACAGAATTAGTTTGTAGCATGGAGGTGTGCACCTCGAAGCGATTTTTTGAAAATTCGGTTTTGTTCTTTTTCTATTTCAATTTTAAGAAAATTTTACAGAGCAGTTATCATAACGTGAATGAGCAAATTATAATAACGTGGACGAGCAAATTACCATAACGTGGGCGAGAAATTTATCGCAACATGTGCGAGCAAACATAGCAAATGGACAAGAAATTCATCATGCAATATTTGTAAATATACAGGTTAACCAACAAAGCCTTTTAATATTCTACTACGAGCAAAGCCTTACGAATACCGCTAGTAAACAAAATGAAATAAAGGACATGAAGGAAAAGTAACTCACTAAATCCGATTCAGCATTGAGTTGACATCCCAGTCCTCATATTCAAGGACTTGAGGCGGAGTTTGCTTTGTTCGAAGAAGTTGTTAATAAAATTGGTAAAAAGTACTAAGAATTGGAGCCAGATGCTGGAACTAAGCCACTTTCACAGATGCACATAAATACAGTATTGACCTATATTCGCTTCGGAATTTCGAACGAAGCAAAAGTTGTTGTATCCTCAAGCTTTCTGAAAGACGTTGATATCGTAACTAATATTGATCACTCCCATGTTGTTGATAAAAGTAAGACTCGAACAGAGAAAAAGCTAAGCACAGAGAACTTCAAAAGCAGAGCTTAGAAGAACAAATTCCCTCCAACGGTTTTACTTCGATGAAAGAAAAGACAGCACTCTTGCAATCGAGAACATAAGCCAAAAACATTTTAGAAGTACCCATACCATGAAAGTGTCATAAAAGAAGAACATTTTTCTATAATGCAAGACTCTGGATCTGTTTATGTTGGCACAACTAAACCACCAAGTGCTTCTGCTCAAAACATCGCTAGTAGTACTGTTACAAATTCTGTAAATAGTAATTATTTTTGTGTTTAATTTCTTGTAATATGGCTAAATCTGATGTTTATTCCATTATCATTCATTTAAAATTGTCTTAGTGACGTAACTGTAAATAGTTTCTTGTAATGTACATACAACCTCCTGACATTCGACTGAAGTATACGGTCCCCCCCAATTCTGAATGATAAGATTTGTGAATGGAATAAAAAGAAAATATGAGAAAGTTGTAGAATTCCGTCGAACTTTCTAAAGCAGTATAAAAGGTGTGTAGCATTTGAATGGGAGAGTTAGTTTTTGCTTGTGAATCGTATCAGCTGTGCGCAGGATAGCATGTATTAGCTCTGTTTTGTGAAGCCTTTGAGCTGTGTTTTTGCGTATTTGGATGTAAATACGAATGCCATCGTTGAGCTTACGGTATTAATTGATATTTGCTTAATTGCTGAGGACTAATTTAGCAGTTGTAACTACGTTTCCTGTACATAACTGTAAATAAATCTCATGTGCTTTTTTCAAGAACTGTGTCGTCATTTCAAAGAACGTTTGAAGTCGCTACGAACGCGTAACAGTATTATTTCTCATTTGACTGACGCTTAATTTTTCTTGGATGAACTTGATGACTTGGAATGTGACAGGGGTTGAAGAACTGGTGTTATGCGTTTTATTGAATTTCAAGTTCAAAGATCACTACAGTGGGGTGCTTGCATTTTGCATTTTAACAAGTTACCGTTAAGACATTTGTAGTACCAAACGTTTTACGGTGAAGCGACCAGACCAAAGACACTTAGTGGTTCATTTGGGAGTCAGAGTAGTACGTGTGAAAAGCTATCAACAGCGGATTTCTAAACAGTTGGATGTGCAATTCCAGACGTTGATCCCAGTATTTTACGCAAAGATCGTCAGCACGTTCTGAACATGAGTTCAACTATTGAGTCAGACAATTGCCCTATGGACTTATCTGTTCACGAAAAAAACTCACCAACGATGGTTGAAGACAGCTAACAGAAATTTCAAGCTCACTGTAAAAACGATTCAGAAACGTTCCTGGAAAATAATAGGCAGCTGATGTGCCCAATTTCTGCCAGTAACATATCTCGCAAAAACCAGGAACGTTTTCCGATAAAATTCAGTAACCTTCTTAAAAAATACAGAAATCTTCCCATTTTAAGTCAGTCGTGTATCCGGAACTTCAGAGTAATCATAGGTTGTGATAATATAACAGCTTGGCACCTTCCTGATGAATCAAGACAGTTGCACAAACAGTATTGCAAAAATGGCCAAAACTAAGCCAGAATTGCAAGTATTAAGCATCTCGCTTGATTGCAATTCTTGCAAAGCTACGTAGTCCATACTTTTTTGCTCCCTTTGGGAATGGAAGCCGATACACGTTATAAACACCCCAAGTTAATATTTAAACTGGGAGCAAAAAATATTTTTTACAACAGAGAGAAGTCTGCAATTGAACAACTTGTAGCAGTTCAGGAAACTTTTTAACAATGATACTTGATATTTTCAGGAAGTGGATAAAAACGATAAAAACCATTGAAATCCCGAAACGTTTCACGGAAATATTCAGGAACGTTTCGGAATTTTTTTACAGTGCTGCACGTGATTGAAGAAACCCATTCAGCAAAACATAAATCGTTAGTATCTTTCATTTTTAAATTATACATGCCTGTATGGTTCATAAAGAAAGACAAGTGCTTAACAGATGGTTCTGGACATATTTTTCAGGTGATGAAATTTACAAGCTTTTTACCAGATAATTAGGTTTGAATGGTTGATCTTGTGATCGGCAGAAACGCATTTTTTGCACATCCGAAAAAAATTTGAATGTTAGTGGATGAATGGAAGCACATGGAGCTTTACATTTCAGAAAAATTCTAAAAGCAAGAACGTTAGCCTAGGAAATTCAATCAGTAAGGTGTTTTCAACCTCCTTTTAACTTTCCGGTAGCTGACTTATTTAAAATTACACCACTGCACTTACACCACCACCGTTGTTACGGAGATATCAGATTTGGGCTAAAAACACCGCCAATGAAACTGTTGATAAATGAAACTGAAGAAACAATTTTTAGCTGATGAGTTCTGCTTGAAGTTACGGACTGAAATATCAAAAAAGGTTCTCGTCGCCAAAAACCGAGACCTAAAAAATCCTTTCTAACTACGGGTGCTTAAATGCCAAAGTTTGCCAGCAAGTGCAGTCTCACCTTACCCAACAAAAACTAGAGAGTATATTTTGCACTATAGTACTTTTGTTTTGTATTTTTATAAATACGTTGCAATGGCACAAATCAAATAATCATTTATTATTTTATTTATAATTTATTATTATTTTATCATATTGGCAGATTTTTAGAATTTAAAAAAGATCGAAAGAGATTCAAGTTTTTGATTTTAATCATAAAATTGCTCTTTTCAACACGAACGAATTATCGTATGGTTGTGAATGTGGTCTGAATGAAAAACCTGTAAAAAATGTCCAAAATGAAGTCTCTTCAAAGAATAACTGTAATCGTTAAATTTGTGAACCTTGGTTCAAAGCAAATGAAAATGCTTAGCAAAATATAACTATCAAGAGATATTTAAAATGCAATCAACACAAAAAGTATCCCTAACAATGCTCGTTAATGTCAATTAACGAGAAGCGTAAAGCCTATTGGGCAAGAAAGCCTAACTAAAAAGGATTGCTGTCGTTCAGTGGTTCTTAAACTGCACTCTGCGAAGACACAGGGATTCTTGAAATCACCGTCATTTGCTTTCTACCTTCCGCTAATAAGTTTTCAAGCAATAATACCGTAACAATAAACGAAATTTTGATCAGTATTTTCTACATGAACAGCACAGAAAATATCAAAATCGGATAGGTATTAAAAATTCATTCCTTATTGACAAAATGAGATAGGTATTAAAAATTCATTGGTTATATAAGTACAATCTTCAATAGTTTTAGCACTAGCATACTAAACGGATATTAAAACGACATCCTTGCAACGGAAATTTAATTTAACATTGTATTATCCTTAAACAAATCAATATGCATATGTTATCCTTATATATTATTTCTGTAGCCTGTTTCTTTGTTCCTACGCAAGATCTTCCTCAATTCTTGATCGATTTCTTTAATTTACACCTCATTTTGACACCTCCTCGTGCAGGCTAATGACGAAAAACAGACCCAAGTTCTAAAAATTGCTTTTTTTGTCAAAAAAAACCTGTTTTAAAGCACCAGACTAAAGTTTTCGGTTAAATTAATAAGCTTAACTTGCGCTCTGCTCGACAGAGCTGAATAGCTCGATCGGCAGAGCGTTCGAATGGTAACTAGAAGAACGAGTGCTCGGGCCCGATCCAGACGCTCTGCATCAAAAAATTAGACAAATATCATGCAGTACATGATCATTTGAAAACAATAAATAACACAAGTGAGGTAAGGAAATAAATGTGATTGAAACGCTCCTTGCTGGAACGAAAACTTGATGCAACCTGTAGTTAAAGTGATTCTTAATTGTAAGCTTTCTCTTCTTCTTCTTTTTTTTTTTAAAAGCTTTTTTTTTTAAAGCCGATCGGAAAACTAAAGAACAATGTAAGCGGAAATATAAATATCAGGTTTAAGATTTCAGACTACAATAGAAAAATTTTTCTTCAGAAGAAAAAAATCGTATACTGAAATATAGATTCTTTTAATGAGTTTTTGACCATTGTACAAATAAAAAATTACTACCCTAAAATGAAATTAAGCTTTTCACTTAGTTAACCTATGAATATTTATTAGAATACCAGGCACAACAATAAAAATAACTAACAACTTGATGTGTAAATTAATATTATTTTTTTATAATTTCGGCAAAAAATAAAAATAAATAAAAATAAATAAATAAAAATAGCCAGTCACATTTTTACGACATTCGATAAGCTACACTTAAAAAACCAACTTAGTTTAACTCAGTGATTCCCAACATGGGGGCGATCGCCCCCAAAGGGGCGATCGAATTCTTCTAGGGGGCGATAAATTTCTGGGGGGCGATAGGGGGGCGACCGGTATTCGGATACCTGGTAATGGGAAATTTTTGACCTTTCAAAAACTATATTTATTAAAACAAATCGGTACGGAATTCAGAAATGTCTTTCAGAATACCTATGTTGTGTCATTCCGAACCAAGCATATGGCACGCCAAATCAAAGAAAGTCGCTCAAAGAAAATAAGGCATGTATGATTTACAGCTCAATCCCATCCATTCATCTTTTTAGCGACGATATGATTTGATTCAAGTCTGGTATTTTCTAAAGATCGAAACTTTAGGCTTATCGAGAATGATTAAACTTGCAAAATTACATCGCACCTTCCGCGTAATGGAGCCATAACTCCAAATAAAAAGGGTAGTAAGTTCTGTACCTCAGAGCGAGAAGGACGCAAGTCCAAAAATTGCAATTATCCGTTTATTAATGCATTGTATGTAGGAGCTTATTCTGCATCGAGCCATGGGAACGTAACTCTTCAAAAACAATCCCTTTTCATTTTTACCCGACTGCGCGTGCGCGACGCAAAGAAGGGTAATGTGTTTATCAGTCTATGTATGTATGTCCGTTTCTATGTGGCGTTCTACAGGCTAAACGTCTTTGCCAATTTTGGTAATTCTTACGCCAATCGATGTGTCTTAACCTTAAAAGTGTCACTAAACACATGACAGTAATCAAAAGTACCATTTCAATAATTTATTGCAATTTGCCAAGCGAAAAATAATATCTTTTATTTTACTGCCGTTTTCACGAGGAAGAAAAAAAAATCTTGTAAGCACTGTCTGACCGTTGGCGAAAGCATGTATTTAACGCCTGAAAAGTGGATGGATATGTGTAGGAATGGATTTTTGCATTTACTTATCAGTTGTCATTCAGAATCTTGTAATCAGCGCATAAACCTCCTTACGTAATTTCTATTGTTTGATTTAATTTAGTGAATTTCTGTTTAATTGTGCATGTTTCGTAGTGTGGAAGCTCGATATGAATTCGAAAAAGAAGTGCCGGCAGTATTCAGCAGAGTATTAAACATTTGGTTTTGTCACGTGACCCATCGCAAAATGTGCAGTTTCCGCATTGTCTTTTGTGCGATTAAAACATTTTCTAGCAATGAAGCGATGAAGCCATCGCGAATGAAAGAGCATTTGTCAAGAGTACATGGTGACAAAGTAAATAAGCCTCTCAGTTATTTTCAAGACGTTCAAAACAAAAGCGGATAAACGGCCAAAGGTGGGTGAATTACTTTGAAAACAAGCAACAGATCTTGATAAAGGGTTTCTTGCTTCTTACGAAGTGTCCTTTTGATAGCAAAATGTGGTAAGCCTCATACGATTGGTGAATCTCTTATTCTACCGGCTGCCAAAAAAAGTTGAAATTTTGCTTGGTGAGGGCTCCAGTAAAAAGGTAAGTCAATCTCTCCTCCTGAGTAACAACACAGTTTCCAGGAGAATAGATGAAATGGCTGCTGACGTTGAGTGCAAACTCATAAATGTTCTGAAACAAAGTAAATTTGCACTACAGATTGATGAATCAACTGTGACAGATAACAGAATTATTTTATTAGCTTACGTGAGGTTTATTAATGAGCTGAAAGAGATAACTGAGGAAATGTTGTTCGCCAGAACTTTGGCTACTGATATAAAGGGATCGTCGATTTTTAAAGTGGTGAAGGATTATTTTGAAGAAAAAGAAATTCCATTGACAAATGTAAGTGCTTGCGCAGCAGATGGCGCCCCTGCCATGGCGGGTCGTCATATTGGGTTTTTTGCACACCTTAAAAAATAAGTGCCAGAAGTGATTACCATCCATTGTGTTATTCATCGTCAACACTTGGCTGCGAAAAAATTGAGTGGTGTTTTACATGAAACCTAACAATTAGTCATTACTGGTATTAACAAGATCAAAATTAATTCTCTCAATGATCGCCTGTTTCGAGAGCTTTGCCATTAAAGCGATGAAAAATTCGAACGCTTGCTTTTACATACGTCTGTGAGATGACTTTCCAAAGGAAACTGTTTGCGCCATTTCTTTGAATTATTCGACTCTGTAGCTGAGTTTCTCGACTTGCATGATCCTGCTTTAAGTGAGAATTTGAAACAGCACAAATTGGAACTTGCGTATCTCAGATATTTTTGAAAAAATGAACGAAGTCAACATTAAGCTTCAAGGAAACAAGATGAGCCTCATCAAGGCCAAAAGCATAATTTCAGCATTCATTGCCAAATTCGAAATCCACGAGGCAAATATTGGCCGTAAAGAACTTATCCTGTTTCCGACTCTAGAAAAAAGTTTAATCGTGGATGATGAACTTCCTGAAGAAAAATTTTTTATTTTTATTGATCACCTTGATTAGTTAAAAAAGAACATGGAATCAAGGTTTGCAGATTTGATCATCTTACAAATTCCTGACTGGATTTTAGACCCATTTAGTTTTGAATATGTGGATGAACTGGAAAACTCTTTGCAGACAGAGTTTATGGATTTGAAATTTGATTGTGAATCAAAAATCACTTAAAAGCAATACGGTTACGAACTTGCTTGGGTGAAGCTTATGGGTACTTACCCACAACTTTGGAAAAAAGTTGAACAGCTCCTCATCTTATTCCCCTCAATATATTTAGTTGAAAGAGGATTTAGCTCTATAGTGCAACTTTTCACGAAGTAAAGAAATAGATTGGACATCTGCCTCAAAGTGGACCTCGGATTAAATCTCACTAATATAAAGCCAGACATCAAAGATTTAACGGAGTTCCATCAAGCACAAGGCAGCCATTAAAAAGGTAAAAAAGAACAATTCTTAACAGTTAAAATTTAATTTTTTCCGGATTTCAATTTAAAAAAAAAAAAGAATGTTACTGAAAAATACAGTATTTTTATTTTTGCTAAGTATGTAAATGACGTTGCTTAATTAAAGCACTTCAAGTTACGTTTTTTCTTTTTTTTTTTGGGAGGGGGGGAGAGGGGTTAAAAATAAAAAATTCAATTTCAAAGCTAAGTATTGCTTTATTATGCACTTTTTGAAGCTTCAAACTAAAATTAGGCTTTCAGTAACATTAATCTTCACTAAAATCAGCGCCATCTAATTTGTGTTTTTAAGGGAAGAACGTGTGTGGGGGGGGGAGGGGCGATAGGTGTAATTTAACTTCGGAAAGGGGCGATGGGCCAAAAAAGGTTGGGAACCACTGGTTTAACTGATTTTGTATTTAAACCGTTCGGTAAAATGATGAACACGTGCTGCCATCTATGCCATAACGGTTCAAGCAGCCTGCAATAACAAATTGTATACATTTTCAAAAATAAAAACACTTCTCTTCAATATCTTATCGTATATATTATTTCTGTGGATTATTTTTCTGTCGGTATGCGAGATCTTTCTTATTTCTTCAAGAAAATCTACCCTTAATTTAAAGCTTATCGGACAGATGAATGACGGAAAATAGACCTACGATCTAAAAACAATTTTTCGGAAACGCAATTTGCTGTTGCAAAACCTTGATTCAGCCTGTAGTTCTTACGCAGATTTTTTTAAAGCAAAATTCTAATACAATTTTCCATTTTTTGTGCCGCTTTCGTCAAAAAAAAAAGTGTGAGAAAGTGTGAGGTTTTAAAAATTTGAGATGAAATTTTAATCTAGACAAATTTAAAAATCGTTGCATGACACCAATATTTTTGTCTAACTGGAATTTTTACCTTCAAAAATAGAAGTTTGACATAAATGTAAAAAAATAAAATGTAGCAACGTACGTCTTTTTATCCAAGTTACATTTATCTAATTTTACTCCATGGCATGCCACTAAATCGCCATAGAAAGGGCAAACAGACATATTTTGTGAAGTTAATTATACTAAGCGAACATTTTCTACGGAATGTACTTGCATATTTGAACACTTACAAAACTTATAAAATGAGTCCACCTAACACGTGAAACCTTGAAAGTAAAAACACCGCCAGAAAAGCCGTAAAACGGGATGTTAAAGGCTATTACTACACTGTAAAAAATTCCGAAACGGGTTTTTACAGGAATAACCAGTAATTTCCGAATTACTGGTTATTTCCGTGTTACGTTTCGGTATTTGAATGGTTTTTATCCACTTCTTGGAAAAATCAAGTTTCATTGACAAAAAGTTTCCGGTATTGCTGCAAATTGCACGAATGCAGTTCTTTTCACTGTTGTGAGAAATATTTTTAGCTCCCAGTTTAAAGATTAATTGAGCCTATTTATGAAGTGAATCAGCTTGAGTGCAATTACGGCTCGTTCATGCTAATTAAGCTATCAAAGGGAGCGAAGTAGTATGGATTACGTAACTTTGCACGAATTGCAGGCGAGTAACATTATTGTTACTCACTTGCAGTTATGGCTTAGTTTTGGCCATGGTTGCAATGCTTCCTTGATTATTCAGGAAGATGCCAAGCTCTTATATTATACCTTCCTAAATTTACTCTAATTTTCCAAAGACACAACTGGCTGTTAACGGGAAGATTTCTGAATTTTTCCGGGGGCATTCAGGATAATTTCAAGAAGGTTACTGAATTTCAGCGAAAAACGTTCCTGGATTTTGCGACATATGTCACTGGCGGAAATTGGGCATATCAACTGCCCATTATCTTCAAGGAACTTTTCTGAATCGTTTTTACAGTGTAACAATGACTGAATTCCCTATTTTCTGTACGGTAGACTATCTATTTAGCTTTTGGGCCATTGAGGATGATTTTCATCTCTAAAAATATTGTAACGGTGTCCAACAAGCATATTTTGCATAGATTTTTTACTGATAAAAGTTATTGGATTCCAGAATTAAATTTATGTGAAGAGCACTATAGCATGCTTTAATGTCTTGGGGTAAACAGAATCTTTAAAGGCAGCACAACGATTTTCGTATTCGAAGCATCACGTAAAAGGTTGTCCCACAAGATGTGCAAAAGACAATAATTTGTCTTTGCATTAAGACATTGGATGTTCCGCCTGTCTGACTTCAAAACGTGCCAGTGGAGACGATACAACCCTGATAACATGCCTCATGCTTTTCGTTTTTACTTTCTGTTTTTTTTTTTTTTTTTTTTTTTTCTGAAATTGCTCGACTTTCTGTGTTATTTACAGTCTTTTGAAAATTTGAGCCTAGAAAGTGGTGTGAATGCAGTTTTTTACTGTCATTTACATAGATTTCATCCATTTAATTATCTAAAAGATATGTTGCATTGAAAAGCACCCGGGCAACGCCGGGTAGTAAGCTAGTTAGTATTAAATTGGAGTACAGTATTCCTTATGTTTTTCGGGGGGGGGGAAACAGGTGTATTCTAATTAATGAGCGGTAAGAAATGAATTAAGATCTATGAGATTACTTCCACTGAATTACTGAATAAATAAATAAATTAATATGTGTAATAAGTTTAGAATATTTTTTGCTGAGTTGAGAGTTTTGAATGTTATGTGTAATGTTTTTCAATATTTCTAGTGATGCTTATTTTTTTACAAGAAGATTTTCATCTTTATTTAGAAAAGCGTTTTTCACTGTGAAACAAAAACAGAAATTTTTGGAAAAAAAATTACCATTGCTCTATAAAGAAAGCCTCCGGAGATATCGAAGTGTTATTTACTAAAGGACCAACAATTACCTCAATAAATGTCAAAAAAAAAAAAAAAAGCCGTCTGTGCGAAAGTTAATTTAGTTTTCGGGATTATTTCCTAAACGTGGAAGAAAATCTCATTATCGTTTTTGGAAGGTTTTTAAAGATGCAAAAGCGTCTAATAATAGATTTCTTTCATACCAATTACGTTAAAGCTCTTTATAAAACTACCTAGAAAATAAGAAGCTTTTCTATTTCTGCTTATAGTTCCTTTGAGTAGAAGTAAGTTAATATGTGAAACGCGGGATTATATTCATAACTTAATCCGGGTCTAAACCGATGTTGTAAAAGAAATAGAACTGTGACGAATACAGTGGATAAGAGCCCCCCTCCCCCGCCTCATTTGAATGATAAAACATTTCAAATTTTGTTTACATATCGTGCGTTTCTTCTATGTGCGAATCCTCAATCGCAAAACATGCATCGATGTAAACATTCTGTTCCTGCTATACTCTACTCAGCATGGTACCTAAGAACCTAAATATATTGTTATTTTTTTTTTTAATTGGTACCATGAACGTTACTGACAGCACGTGTTACCTTTTCCCTTTTTCCTTGATCACATGGCATCATACAACAATGAAATTTTTGTTATTGTCACACCCTACTCTACAATGTGCTACGACTCTAAATATCTTTCGGAAGGGGCTTTAACTTTTTATTGTCAACGTTACGGACAGCAAAAGCTCCCTTTCCCGTAATTTTTTATCGCAAGCATACATCATTGTGACTCTTCTGTTCCCGCCACACTCTACTCAACATTGTGCCCAGCTCCTTAAATATATGTGGGGTTTTTTAATTTGCTAGAGTCAATGTTACAGCACGTGTTACTGCCGTAATTCTAATAAATCATGAGGCAAAAGGGGATTGGTTAAATAGCTGGTTTTCGCTTCATCTTTTACATACCCCTACAGGAATAAGTTCAGTAAAATACTGCGAGTGGTCAATAATATTGACTAGTCGACCCGTGTGGAACTCCGCACTGTGCTTCGAATCGTTTCATTAGGCATTTCGCTGTTTAAAAATTTCAAAGAAAGAACCTTAGGAAGAGGAATTGAAAAAAGTAAACGGAAAAAAGTTCGCCCACAAGAGCAGGCATGTAATTTGAAGACATCAGTAACAAAACCTCGTTAAATACAACATTGTTATAATTTGATCATCGCTCACCTTTTGGTAGTACGTATTTTCAATTTAAACATAAATATCATTAAAAGCGTGCCTGAGTGGCTCGTAAGAAGGCAGTAATTTTGCATGTGAAAAAACAGGTTGTGGCAAATACAGTCCTGCCCATGTGAGCATCTGACGAAAAAAAAAGAATTATTAAAGAGATATTTAATGGCACGGATTCGAACTGGCGACATTCTGATTAACAACACGACACTCCAACAAACCTAGCAATTGCGCTTTCCTTTTCGAATGCTATTCATTGAAGGAATGCGTAATAAAAAACAGAAAAAAAGCTTCTTGCCGAAAACAAATAATAAAATCATTCGTCTATGTTTTGTCGTTGCCAGCATGATACGTTTCAAAATTATTCGTAAAACATGGAATTTGATTAAAGAATGAGGAAGATCTAACGTAGCGATTGAAGCACATTCTAGTTTCTAATAAATTCGATTGAAAAAAAAGTGTTTTTATTTTTGAATATTGAGAAATTTCCCATAGCAGGCTTCTTTAACCGTTCCAGCTTAAATGCATGCACGTGTTTCGCTTTTAATCGAACACTTAAAATTCAAAACCAAAACCCGTTGAACTGAGTCGTTTTTTAAGTGTAATTTTTCGAACTTATACAAAATGTTTTTCTTTCAGCCGAAAGCAGAGAAGTAAAGGAGTTTCTCACTAATGAAGTTGATAATAATTTTAATGTTTTATGTCGTATTCGAAAAAATAATTAAAGGTTTACTGGGTAAAACTCGTAGTTTCAATTTGGCGTAGTATTTTTTTATTCGTACAAAAGGTCGAATACTGCTATTAGAAAAATCTACATTTCAGCATACAATGAAATTTTTTTTCTGCTCAAAAAGGATTCCCTTGGGGTAAATCTAATACTTTTTTATGCTTACATTATGCTTAGTGCTCTGGACGGAAACAAAGCTTTTAAAAAAAAAAAAAAAAAAGAGGAACACCCTTAGATTAACATTCAACTTATCTGTAGACTGCATAAAGGAGTCGAAACACCAATTCGCACTGCATTTATTTTATTACGTGTGTTATCTGTTGTATGTTATGAGTACATGTAATGCGTAATATTAATGTAAATTTGCTATTATGTCCGACAGCCAGTGGCGTAGCTAGGAAGGGGCGGAGGGGGCGGTCCGCCCCGAGCGACACTTTTCTAGGGGCGGCAAATCAACCCTTTTGATGTGGAAAAAAACGTATTTTCCATTATGGTTTTAATCTGCTACTGCAGGCAAAAAGAAAATCATCGAAATGTAAGACTTTTGTATCATTACCGGATTAAAATTACTTTGATACAAAACAAGTCTTTCTTGATAGCATATCGGTATAATCCTTGTTTTTCTCTGAGGGAGCGGCAGTGGACAATCATGGGACCAATGTTTTTTAGACTGTAGAAGTTAACTGCAGGAGAGAGAATACAATGAAGTTTTCCAATTTTCGTTATAAGAAAAAGTTCACACTGGATTATAAGAGAGTTTCTTAAAAATCACTCTGTAAAACAAAAACTTCTTCTTTTTTTAACTTCAGGAAAATGATGACTGGAGTAAGGAGGTGAGGGGGAGGCATAAATTGGTACACGAAACAATTCATTGCTTATCACAGTGATGGCTTAATATGTTTCAGAGTTCGGTTTGATTTCTCATTCAATACAAGATTTCTCTCAAAAGAAGTAAAAGGAATTTCGGTTTTCTTGCTTTTGAGAGCAGAAAATCTGTCCGACAACTTTGTATCACATGTTAATCTATTCCTTGTCGAAGTTAAGCGAATTACATTTTTCAACATTTAGTTTGGTCATTGTTCCCTCAACTTGGCCAAACATAGTCTAAAATTGTGCTTTAGCGTATTCAGTTTCAAATAATTCCAGTTGGGAACCTCTCCCACCTCCACTTTGAAATATAACAGCGGGAAAGATAGCTCAAAATGTTTTTAGGTGGGAGAGCTCTCGAATATTTCATCCTTTTTCGTGATATCACCGAAGATAGCTTAGAATTAGGTTTTTAGACCTCAATGCCGCAAAATTTTTGGGAAGAGCCCTGAACCCTGTCTTTTCCTCTAACCTGGACATCACAGCCAAAACGTACATAGTTAGACCTTCAATTCTGAAAACTTTCATGTAGAAAACTCCCACCCTCCCTTCTAAAGTCTCAACATATAGCCTAAAATTAAGTTTTTGAAACTTCGATGCTTCAATACCAACTTGTGAAAACAGCATTTGAACCTTGAATATCCTTAATTCCTAATGTGCTCAAAGGTAGCCTAAAATACGTTTTCAGGATTTCAATTTTTTAATTTTTCAGAGAGAGAGTTCTTAAACCCTCCCCTTCTCTTACCTAACGTCTCCAAGAGAAAAACTGTTTTGAAAACCTCAATTTTGAAAAATTTCCGAGGAAGGAAAGCCGAACTACTCACTCCTTTTCCTAACGGCACCAAAGATAGCAAAAATTTTCTTTCTTAGAAATTTGCGGGGGTAGGAGAGCTCGCTAACCCTTTCCTCTCAAAGATAGCCTAAAATGAACTTTAGCTTTAAGAAAGATTTTGAGAGGGAAACCTAACTCTGCTCTCTTTTGCTCCTAACATTATCAAACAAAGCCTACAGCCTGGAGTCAATTACGAAACTTTTCCACGAGAGAGCTGCTTGGCTTCACAACATTTTTGGTGCTCCCTTTGGAAGCGCCAACAAAGATAGCCAAAGATAGTTTTAACGTCACCAAAGATAGCCTAGAATTGCGTTTTTGAGACTTCGGTGCCGAAAATTTTCCAAAGAAAGAACCCAAACCTTCAGCAGTCCACCAAACCACCGAAGATACCTTTAAAATTGATTTCAATTTTAAAAATATTTTAGTAAGAAACCTTAGCGACAATCTCTCCCCTAACGCTTAAAACTGAGTTAGAATATAGATGCGATTGCGTTGCCAAAGATAGCCTAAAATTGCATATTTCAGAGCTTAAAATTTTCGAATTCAGTATTCGACCATTAACGATAATCTTAAGCTCCCCAAAGCAGCTAAGCTGCATTTTAAACTTTGATTTCGGAAAATTGTCTTGCCGTGCACACCGATCCCCGAACGTCAGCTAAGCACTAAAAGAGGTTTCAGTTTTGAAAAAAAAAAATTTTTGAAAAAAAAAATAGAACCGACTTCAAAATTGCTCTAAAAAGTGAAAAATAATTTTATTCTTTAAACACCATCGATAATACTTTTAAACATAATTTTTGAAGTTGGCGCAAAAACGATCGATAAAATCATTCACAGCCATAATAACTCAACTACAAGTATAAATTTAACCACGTCCAGTTTCTTCACTACCACATGCATTACGCATTGATGACAGCATATTTGAGTAACGATATAAATGTTTCGTTCCTAAGTTTGGATGATTTTTTGATAAAAATATGAACGAAGC